>NC_083440.1:6034774-6308716 GCF_020745735.1 Hemiscyllium ocellatum | reverse complement strand
CTCCATCACCATGCTACGTAACGTCATCAGTGAGCCTCCTGTGAATTGCTGATATGTCCCAGTTTCACTTATGTTTCTTTGAATTCTTGGGATGAGATGATGCAATCACTGGTTCTTTTTCTCAGAGGATTGTAGATGGGTCCAAAACGATGTGTTAATTGCTGGAATTGCAGTTAGAAACGCCATGCCTCTAGGAATTCTCATGTGTCTCTGTTTAGCTGGTCCACGGATGGATTTGTAATCCAGAATAAAGTGGTGCCCTGCTTTGCCTATATGATAAAATATCAGTGGTACTGTACTCGATTATAACTTTTTTCTGGTTAGTTTGTGTTCATGTAATCCTTGTGACTAGTTTTCTGCCTGTTTGTCTGATGTCGTTTTTGTTACATTCCCTGCAAAGTATTTTGTAAGTGGCCATCATTTTGCTGGTTGTCCTGCTTGTAAGTTTGCTCACTGAGCTGGAAAGGTCACTAACTTGAACTCTATCAATTAACACATCGATTTGAACCCCATCTACCATCCTCTGCGATAAAAGAACCAGAAATGACATCACTCACTCTAAAAACCAAGAAACGTAAATAGAAAGCGGGACATAACACTTGTTCTTCATTAGACCCTCACCGATGACGTTACATCATATGGTAATGAATTGAAAACATACCTTCCAGCTCAACAAGCAATTCTTCAACCACATCCTTAACCTGAACCACGAATCTTGTTAAAATTGCTATTTTTTTCAATCTACAATTTAACTCTTCCTGTTCTCTTATTTCCAATGCAGTTAATTTACTTGCAATTATGATACTGTCCAGAGGGAAATGTCGCATCTCAACCTGCACCAGTCATTACCTTATGCCATGACAATAGCGTATCTCTTTGTTAAAATTACTGAGGTCATTCTTGGCAGATGAAATATGATTTTGCCCGTGTCTTTCCTGACCTCACCCCGGTGTGCAGTGTTCACAATGTTCTGATACGAGCAGCGATGGACTGTTCTGTTTGGTTCACTGTGAAGTTCTCCTTTGATTGATTCATTGCAATTTGTTTCCAGAACCTGAAAATGAAATACTGCACCAAGAAAATGCAGCTGTCATCCTCTCAATAATCTGCATTCTGCGCTGTTCTAACAATGTCCCCTTCTACTTTATATATGAACTGATACAGGTATTGCCAATGTTTCATGTTTCTGCTATCCAGAACCTGGATGGGTTACATTTAATTGGTTTGATATGGTTTTAACACCCTTGCTTCAGTATGCGTCAATTCTGACATTGAGAAACATTTTAGTTGACCAGTCGTGTCCGTCAGGGACAGAAGGGTCGGAGAGAAGGAGAGCTAAATAAAGTCTGTGATTTTACTTTTGACCATACCTGCCACCTTCATAATTCTGTGGTCAGTTTTTTATTATAGATTTTTGAATAATAATATTCGAGGGACATACTTGAGAAATTGCAATAATTCAGGAAGTATATTTGCAATGGCTGGCTTTTCACCGGTGACTTTAAATTGCTAACCAAACACATTTGTTGATGTGCCAACTCAATCGAAGTTCAGAGAGTGAGTCAAGAAAGTGATGAAATATCCTGTCACTTCGATTACTCAATTAATGAATAAACAAAAGAACTGTGTGTAGCATAGAGGCAAGAACCAATATTTCCTATCATGAATGAAACCAAAATCATCAAAGCTATTGGTGAATATTGGAACCCAAGCTGCGATCCTCATTGAATTCCACTAGTAATTACCTTCCACTGCAAAATCTGCACATTTTGCTTTGCTTTTTTGAAATGAATTCCCAGTCCATGCCAGTACATAACCCCGTTCCCACTTGCTTTGATTTTGCAAAACTGATTTTCTTCATGGAACATTACCAAAACTTTTCTGAAAGTAAAAATACAAATGCACTACATCCATTTGATGTTCCTTACCTATTCTGAGTTTATCTTCAAGGAATTCCAGTATGTTTGTAAAGCATGATTTCCCTTCCATCAATTCATGTTGACTTTTTGAAATCCCGTATCCACATCCTTCAGTATGGACTCTTACATTTTCTCAATGACTGAGATTAAGCCAATCTGTCTAATCTTCCATATCCGATGGAAAAGCACATCACCCTAATAAAGGCCATATTTGCACCTTAACCTGCAGACCCAGAAAATATCACAGTATATAATTAAATAACATTCGCTTTCCTCACTATTTCAGACACAGAAAATAATGGCAAATAAGTTAAACCTCAAAGACTATCAATTTAGACGTTCAACTGCTGTCAGCACCCTCATACAGATGTCTCCCAGGTGAGCCGTGAATTTCACGGTTTGGTTATTTTTCTTGGATGAGATGCAATGTCCAAAGATCATTGAAATCAAACAACAGAAGCAGTCAGCTCCCAAATGTCACCACGGAGTCACACATCTGTGCAGGGTCACTGTTGGTTCGCTCAGTGGTGCAGGGTCAGTGCTGGGACACGCAGTGATGTATGGTCACCGTTGGGTCAAACAGCTGTGCAGCGTCACTGCTGTGACGCACAGTTGTGCAGTGTCAGTGCTATGTCACACACAGCTGTGTAAGCTCAATGCTGGGTCACAACGTGATGCAGGGTCACTGCTGGGTCACTCGGCTGTGCAGGGTCACTGTTGGGAAAAACAGCTGTGCAAGGTCACTGTTAGGACACACAGCTGTGCAAGGACATGGTTGTGTCTCACAGCTGTTCAGAGTCACTGCTGGATCACATGGTTGTGCAGGGTCAATGTTGAGTCACACAGATGTGCAAAGTCACTGATGGTTCACACAGCTGTGCTTGGACACTGCTGGGTCAGTCACCTTCACAGCGTCACTGCTGTGTCACACCGCTGTGCACGGTCAGTGCTGGGTCACACGGCTGTGGAGAATCACTGCTGGGACACACAGCTGTGCAGGGTCACTGTTGAGCCACACAGCTGTGCAGGTCGGTGCTGGGTCACTCGGCTTGTGCAGGGTCGCTGCTTAGTCACAACACTGATGCGTGGTCTCAGCTGGATCTCTCGGCTGTGCAGGCTGACTGCTGGGTAACTCTGATGTGCAGGATCACTGCTGAGTGAGATGGCTGTGCAGGGTCTCTGCTGGGTCACCCGGCTTTGCAGGGTCATCGCTGGGTCACTCGGTCTGCGTGTCACTGCTGTGACACATAACTTTGCAGGGTCACTGTTGGGTCACAGGGCTGTGCAGGGTCTCTTCTGGTCACATAGCAGTATCGGGTGACTGCTGGGTCACACAGTTGTGCAGGGTCTGTGCTGGGACACACCTCTCTAAGGGTCACTGCTGCATCACTCGAATGTGCAGGGTCACTGCTGGCCACACGGCTGTGCAGGGCACTGCACGGTCAAGCAGCTGAGGATCCTGCTGGGTCACTCGGTTGTGCAGCATCACTGTTAGGTCACTCGGTGTGCAGGGTCACTGCTGGGACACACAGCTGCGCAGGGTCACTGCTGTGTCGCACAGCTGGTCAGGGTCACTGCTGAGTCATATGGCTGGCAGGATCACAGCTTGGTTACTCGGCTGTGCAGTGTCAGGGCTGAGTCACTCGGCCATGCACGTCACCGCTGGTTCATTCGCTGTGCAGGGTCACTACTGGTGACTCGTCTGAGCCGAGTCAATTTTGGTCACACAGCTGTACAGGGTCACTGCAGGGTCACACAGCTGTGCACGGTCGATACCTGGTCATACAGCTGTTCAGAGTCTCTTCCTGGTAACGCAGCCTTGCAGGTTCACAGCTGGGTCATACAGCTGTGCAGGGTCTCTGCTGGTCACACAGCCGTGCCAGTTCACTTCTGGGTCACACAGCAGTGCTGGTCACTGTCGGATCACACACCTGTGCAGGGTCACGGTTGTGTCACTCGGGTGTGCAGGGTCACTGCTGGTTCACTTGGCTTTGCAGCGTCACTGCTGGTTAAATAGCTGTGCAGGGTCACTGAAGGGTCACACTCCTGTGCATGGTCAATGCTGGGTACTCGGCTGTGCAGGTTCACTGCTGTGTCACACGGCTGTGCAGTGCCACTGCTGGGACACAGGGCTGTGCATTGTCATTGTAGAGTCACATAGCTATGCAGGGTCACTGCAGGGTCCCGCAGCTGTACAGGGACACTGCTGGGTCCCTCAGCTGTCGACGGATACTGAAGGGTCACACAGCTGTTCAAGGTCAATGCTGGGTTACTCGGCTGTGAAGGTTCACTGCTGTGTCACATGGATGTGCAGCGTCATTGCTGGGACACACGGCTGTGCAGTGTCACTGCAGGGTCACACAGCTGTGCAGGGTCACTGAAAGGGTCCCACAACTGTGCAAGGACACTGCTGTCTCACGGAGCTTTTCAGGGTCAGTGCTGTGTCATAGAGTTGTGCAGGGTCACTGCTGGGTCATACATCTGTTCAGGGTCACTGCTAGGTTACTTGTCTGTGCAGGGTCACTGATAGGTCTTGCAGCTGATCAGGGTCACCGCTGGATCACACAATTGTGCACGGTAACTGCTCGGTCACACAGCTTTGCAGGGTCATTTCAGCGTCACACAGCTGTGCAGTGTCAGTGCTGCGTTACTCGGCTGTGCAGGTTCGCTGCTGTGTCACATGGCTGTGCAGTGTCACTGCTGAGACACACGGCTGTGCAGTGTCACTGCAGGGTCACACAGCTGTGCAGGGTCACTGCAGGGTCCCACAGCTGTGCAGGGGCACGGCTCAGTACTCGGCTGTGCAGGGACACAGCTGTCTCAAGCAACTTTTCGCGGTCAGTATTGGGTCACCGAGTTGTGCGGGACACTGCTGATTCATACATCTGATCAGGGTCACTGTTCGGTCACTTTTCTGTGCAGGGTCACTGATGGGTCATGCAGCTTATCAGTGTAACTGCTGGGTCACAAAGTTGTGCAGGGTCAGTGCATAGTCACTCGGCTATTCAGGGTCACTGCAAGATAACTAGTTTGTGCAGGGTCTCTGCTTGGTCATACAGCTACTCAGGGTCACTGCGGGAACCCACAGCTTTGCAGGGTCACTGTTGGGACACAACGCTGTGCAGGGTAATGGCTCGTTCATTCAGCTGTGCTGGTTCCCTGGTGGTTCACACGGCTTTGCAGGCTCACTGCTGTGTCACACATCTGTGCAGTGTCACTGCTGAGTCACACATATGTGCCGTGTCGTTGCTAGATCACACAGCTGCTCAGGGTCACACATCTGCGCAGGCTCCTGCTGAGTCACACGGCTGTGCAGGGTCACTGACAGGTCACACATCTGTGTATGGTCACTGCTGGGTCACAAAGCTGTGTAGGGTCACTGCTGGGTCACACGCTTGTGTAGGTTCACTGTTGGGTCATACAGCAATTCAGGGTCACTGCAGGGTCATACAGCAGCTCTGGGTCACTTCTGAATCACAACGCTGTGCACTGTCACTGCTGGGACACTCGGCTGTGCAGGGTCACTGTTGTGTCAAAGGGCTGTGCAGGATCACTGCTGGGTGAGACAGCTGTGCTGAGTCACTGCTGGCTCACACAGCCTTGCAGAGTCACTGCTGGGTCACACAGCTGTGAAAGGTCAATGCTGGGTCACGTAGCTGCACAGGGTCACTGCTAGGACACACTTATGAGCTGATTCACTACTGGATCACACAGTTGTACAGGGTTACTGTCGTGTCAAACAGATGTGCAGGGTCAGTGCTGGGTCATTCAGCCGTGCAATGGCATTGTTGGATCACACAGCTGTGCAGAGCCAGTGCTGGGTCACACTACTGAGCAGGGTCACTGATGGGTCAAACAGTTGTACAGGGTCACTGCTGGTTCACAAAGCTGTGCAGATTTACTGCTGGATCACAACGCTGTGCACCATCACTGCTGGGACACTCGGATGTGCAGGGTCACTGTTGTGTCACACGGCTGTTCAGGATCACTGCTGGGTCACAAAGCTGTGCAGGGGTACTGCTGGGTCACACGGCTGTGCAGGGTCAGTGCTGGGTCATTCAGCCGTGCAGTGGCACTGTTGGGTCACATACTGTGCAGTGTCACTGTTGGGTCACACTGTTGAGCAGAGTCACTAATGGGTCACACTGCTGTGCAGGGTCACTGCTTGGTCACTCCTCTGTGCTGGGTCAATGCAGGTTCACACGGCTGTGCAGGGTCAGTGCTCGGTCATTCGGCCGTGCAGTGGCACTGTTGGCTACCACAGCTGTGCACAGTCACTGCTGGGTCACACTGCTGAGCAGGGTCAGTGCACGGTCACTCGGCTGTGCAAGGTCACTGTTGACGCACACGGCTGTGCAGGGTCACTGTTGGGTCACACAGCTGTGTAGGGTTACTGCAATTTCACACAGCTGTGCAATGTCAGTACTGGCTTACACAGCTGTGCAGTGTCAGCGCTGGGTCACACATTTGTGCAGGTTCACTGCAGGGTCACACAGCTGTGCAGCGTTGCTGCCTGATCATACAGCTGCTCAGAGCCTCTTCAGGGTAACACAGCCTTTCAGGGTCACAGCTGGGTCATATATCTATGCAGGGTCACTGCTGGGTCACACAGCTGTGCAGGGTCACTGTGGGGTCACACAGCTGTGCAGGGTCACGGTTGGGTCACTCGGATGTGCAGGTCACTGCTGGTTCACATGGCTGCGCAGGATCACTGCTAGGTAACATAGCTGTGCAGGGTCACTGAAGGGTCACACAGCTGTGCAGGGTCAATGCGGGGTTACTCGGCTGTGCAGGTTCACTGCTGTGTAAAACGTCTGTGTCACTGCTGAATCGCACAGAAGTGCAGGGTAACTGCTGGGTCACACAGATGTGCAGGGGTCACTGCTGGGTCACACAGAGGTGCAGGGTCACTGCTGGGACACACTGCTGTGCAGGTTCATTGCTGGGTCACTAGGCTGTGCAGGATCACGGTTGTGTCACACCGCTGTGCAGGATCACAGCTGGGTCACACAGCTGTGCAGAGTCTCTGCTGCGTCACACAGCCATGGCAGTTCACTGCTGGGTCACACAACTGTGCAGGGTCACTGTTGCGTCACAAAGCTGTGCAGGGTCAAGGTTGGGTCACTCGGGTGTGCAGGGTCACTGCTGGTGGACTTGGTTGTGCACATTCACTGCTTGGCAACATAGCTGTGGAGGGTCACTGAATTGACACACAGCTGTGCAGGGTCAATGCTGTGTTACTGGGCTGTACAGGTTAACTGCTGTGTAAAACGGCTGTGTAGTGTCACTACTGGTACAAACAGCTGTGCAGTGTAACTGCAGGGTCACACAGTTGTGCAGCGTGACTGCAGGGTCACACAGCTGTGCAGGGGTCACTGCTGGGTCCCTCGACTGTGCAGGATCACTGCTGTGTCACACAGTTGTGCAGGGTCACTGCTGGGTCTTTCATCTGCTCAAGGTCACTGCAAGCCACTCGTCTGTGCAGGGTCACTGCTGCGTCACACAGCAGCACGCGGTCACTACTGGGTCATACATCTGCTCAGGGTCACTGCTAATTCACGTGGCTGTGCAGGGAAACTGCTGTGTCATACAGCTGCAGAGGGTCACTACTGGGTGGCACAGCTGTGCAGAGACACTGCTGTGTCACACATCTGTGCAGGGTAACTGTTGCTTCACACGGCTGTGCATGGTCACTGCTGGCCCACACAGCTGTGCAGGGTCACTGCTAGGTCACGCATCTGTGCAAGGTCACTGCTAGGTCACAGAGCAATGTAGTGTCACTGCTGGGTCACACGGCTGTGGAGGGTCACTGCAGTGTCATACAGCTGTTCAGGGTCACTGCAGGGTCATATAGCAGCTCTGTGTCACTGCTGGATCACACGAATGCGCACGGTCACGGCTAGGTCACACAGCTGTGCAGGGTCAGTTCAATGGTCACTATTGGATCACACAGCTGTGCAGGGTCACTGCTGGTTCACACAGCTCTGCTGGGACAGTCCTGGATCACACAGCTATGCAGTGTCACTTTTGGGTCACACAGCTGTGCAGGGTCACTGCTGGCTCACACAGCTGTGCAGGGTCGCTTCTGGGTCTCACTGCTGTGCAGATTCATTGCTGGGTCACTAGGCTGTGCAGTGTCACTGTTGTGTCACACCGCTGTGCAGGATCACAGCTGGGTCATACAGATGTGCACGGTCACTGCTGTTTAACACAGCTGCTCAGGGACCCTGTGGATCACACACCTGTGCAAGTTCACTGCTGGGTCACATAGGTGTGCAGGGTTAGTTGAAAGGTCACTGCTGGATCACGCAGCGGTGCAGGGTCACTGATGGCTCACTCCACTGTGCAGAGGCATTGCGGGGTCATACGGCTGTGTAGTGTCACTGCTGGTACAAGCAGCTGTGCAGTGTCACTGCAGGTCACCGAGCTGTTCATGGTGACTGCAGGGTCACACAGCTACACAGGGGTCACTGCTGGATCTCTGGACTGTGCAGCATCGCTGCTCTGTCACACAGTTGTGCAGGGTCCCTGCTGGGTCATTCGTTTTCTCAGGGTCACTGCAAGCCACTCGCCTGGGCAGGGTCACTGCTGGGTCACATAGCTGCACATGAACACTACTGGGTCATACATCTGCTCAGGGACACTGCTAATTCTCTTGGCTGTGCAGGGAAACTTCTGCGTCATACATCTGCAGAGGGTCACTACTGGATCACACAGCTGTGCAGAGACACTCTGGGTCACACATCTGTGCAGGCTTACTGTTGGGTCACATAGCTGTGCAGTCACTGCTATGTCAGGCACCTGTGCCGAATCGTGCTGGGTCATACAGCAGTTCAGGGTCATCTGCTCAGGGTCATTGCAAGCCACTCGTCTGTGCAGGGTCACTGCTGGGTCACACAGCAACACGCGATCACTACTGAGTCATACATCTGCTCAGGGTCACGGCTAATTCACGTGGCTGTGCAGGGAATCTGCTGTGTCATGCAGCTGCAGAGGGTCACTACTGAGTCACACAGCTGTGCAGGGGTCACTGCTGGGTCACTCTACTGTGCAGGATCACTGCTGTGTCACACAGTTGTGCAGGATCTCTGCTGGGTCTTACATTTTCTCAGGGTCACTGCAAGCTACTCGTCCGTGCAGGGTCACTGCTGGGTCACACAGCTGCACACGGACACTACTGGGTCATACATCTGCACAGGGTCACTGCTAATTCACGTGGCTGTGCAGTGAAACTGCTGTGTCATACAGCTGCAGAGGGTCACTACTGGGTCACACAGCTGTGCTGTGACACTCTGGGGCACATCTGTGCAGGGTTACTGTTGGGTCGCACTTCTCTGTATGGTCACTGCTGGGTCACACAGCTGTGCAGGGTCACTGCTTGGTCAAGCAACTGTGCAGGGTCGCAGTTGGGTCACAAGGCGGTGTAGGGTCACTGCTGGGTCATACAACAAATCAGGGTCACTGCAGGTTCACACAGCAGCTCTGTGTCACTGCTGAATCACACAGAAGTGCAGGGTAACTGCTGGGTCACACAGAGGTGCAGGGTCACAGCTGGGTCACACTGCTGTGCAGGTTCATTGCTGGGACACTAGACTGTGTTGGGTCACTGTTGTGTCACCCCGCTGTGCAGGATCGCAGCTGGGTCACACAGCTGTGCAGGGTCTCTGCTGGGTCACACAGCGGTTCCAGGTCACTGCTGGGTCACACAACTGTGCAGGGTCACTGTTCGGTCACACAGCTGTGCAGGGTGATGTTTGGGTCACTCGGGTGTGCAGGGTCACTGCTGGTGGACTTGGCTGTGCAGATTCACTGCTATGTAGCATAGCTGTGCAGGGTCACTGAAGTGCCACACAGCTGTGCAGGGTCAATGCTGTGTTACTGGGCTGTGCAGGTTCACTGCTGTGTAAAACGCCTGTGTAGTGTCACTACTGGTACAAACAGCTGTGCAGTGTCACTGCAGGGTCACACAGCTGTTCAGCGTGACAGGAGGATCACACAGCTGTGCAGGGGTCACTGCTGGGTCACTCCACTATGCAGGATCACTGCTGTGTCACACAGTTGTGCAGGGTCACTGTTGGGTCTTACATCTGTTCAGGGTCACTGCAAGCCACTCGTCTGTGAAGGGTCACTGCTGGCTCACACAGCTGAGCAGGGTCACTGTTGTTTCACACAGCTGTGCAGGGTCACGGTTGGGTCACTCGGGTTTGCAGGGTCACTTTTGGTTCACTTGGCTGTGCAGATTCACTGCTTGGTAACATAGCCGTTCAGTGGCACTGAAGGGTCACATAGCTGTGAAGGCTCAATGCGCGGTTACTCGACTGTGCAGGTTCACTGCTGTGTCAAACGCCTGTGTAGTGTCACTGCTGGTGCAAACAGCTGTGCAGTGTCACTGCAGGGTCACACAGCTGTGCAGCGTGGCTGCAGGGTCACACAGCTGTGCAGGGGTCACTGCTGGGTCCCTCGACTGTGCAGGATCACTGCTGTGTCACACAGTTGTGCACGGTCACAGCTGGGTCTTTCATCTGTTCAGGATCACTGCAAGCCACTCGTCTGTGCAGGGTCACTGCTGGGTCACACAGCAGCACGCGGTCACTACTGGGTCATACATCTGCTCAGGGTCACTGCTAATTCACGTGGCTGTGCAGGGAAACTGCTGTGTCATACAGCTGCAGAGGGTCACTACTGGGTCACACAGCTGTGCGTTGACACTCTGGGTCACATCTGTGCAGGGTTACTGTTGGGTCGCACGGCTGTGTATGGTCACGGCTGGGTCACACAGCTGTGCAGGGGTCACTGCTGGGTCCCTCGACTGTGCAGGATCACTGCTGTGTCACACAGTTGTGCAGGGTCTCTGCTGGGTCTTACATCTTATCAGGGTCACTGCAAGCCACTCGTCTTTGCAGGGTCACTGCTGGGTCACACAGCTGCACACGGACACTACTGGGTCATACATCTGCACAGGGTCACTGCTAATTCACGTGCATGTGCAGGGAAACTGCTGTGTCATACAGCTGCAGAGGGTCACTACTGGGTCACACAGCTGTGCTGTGACACTCTGGGTCACATCTGTGCAGGGTTACTGTTGGGTCGCAAGGCTGTGCATGGTCACTGCTGGGTCACACAGCTGTGCAGGGTCACTGCTTGGTCAAGCAACTGTGCAGGGTCGCAGTTGGGTCACAAGGCTGTGCAGGGTCACTGCTGTGTCATACAACAATTCAGGGTAACTGCTGGGTCACACAGAGGTGCAGGGTCACTGCTGGGTCACTCTGCTGTGCAGGTTCATTGCTGGGTCACTAGACTGTGCAGGGTCACTGTTGTGTCACACCGCTGTGCAGGATCACAGCTGGGTCACACAGCTGTGCAGGGTCTCTGCTGGGTCACACAGCGGTGCCAGGTCACTGCGGGGTCACACAACTGTGCAGGGTCACTGTTCGGTCACACAGCTGTGCAGGGTGACGGTTGGGTCACTCGGGTGTGCAGGGTCACTGCTGGTGGACTTGGCTGTGCAGATTCACTGCTACGTAGCATAGCTGTGCAGGGTCACTGAAGTGCCACACAGCTGTGCAGGGTCAATGCTGTGTTACTGGGCTGTGCATGTTCACTGCTGTGTAAAAAGCCTGTGTAGTGTCACTACTGTTACAAACAGCTGTGCAGTGTCACTGCAGGGTCACACAGCTGTTCAGCGTGACAGGAGGATCACACAGCTGTGCAGGGGTCACTGCTGCGTCACTCCACTATGCAGGATCACTGCTGTGTCACACAGTTGTGCAGGGTCACTGTTGGGTCTTACATCTGCTCAGGGTCACTGCAAGCCACTCGTCTGTGCAGGGTCACTGCTGGGTCACACAGCAGCACACGGTCACTACTGGGTCATACATCTGCACAGGGCCACTGCTAATTCACGTGGCTGTGCAGGGAAACTGCTGTGTCATGCAGCTGCAGAGGGTCACTACTGGGTGACACAGCTTTGCAGAGACTGCTGCGTCACACATCTGTGCAGAGTTACTGTTGGTTCACACGGCTGTGCTTGGTCGCTGCTGGCTCACACATTTGTGCAGGGTCACTGCTAGGTCACTCGTCTCTGCAAGATCACTGCTAGGTCACAGAGCAATGTAGTGTCACTGCTGGGTCACACGGCTGTGCAGGGTCACTGCAGTGTCATGCAGCAGTTCATGTTCTCTGTAGGGCCAAATATCAGCTCTGTATCATTGCTGGATCACACAGAAGTGCAGGGTCACTGCTGGATCACACAGCTGTGCAGGGTCACTGCTGGTTCCCACAGCTGTGCAGAGTAACTGCTGGGTCACACTGCTGTGCAGATTCGTTGCTGGGTCACTAGGCTGTGCAGTGTCGCTGTTGTGTCACACCGCTGTGCAGGATCACAGCTGGGTCACACAGATGTGCAGGGTCACTGCTGTTTTACACAGCTGCCCAGGGACCCTGTGGATCACACAGCTGTGCAAGTTCACTGCTGGGTCACACAGATGTGCAGGGTCACTGCTGTTTTACACAGCTGCTCAGGAACCCTGTGGATCACACAGCGGTGCAGGGTCACTGTTGGCTCACTCCGCTCTGCAGAGGCACTGCTGGGTCTTACGGCTTTGTAGTGTCACTGCTGGTACAAGCAGCTGTGCAGTGTCACTGCAAGTCACAGAGCTGTTCATGGTGACTGCAGGGTCACACAGCTGCGCAGGGGTCACTGCTGGATCACTGGACTGTGCAGCATCGCTGCTCTGTCACACAGTTGTGCAGGGTCACTGCTGGGTCATTCGTCTTCTCAGGGTCACTGCAAGCCACTCGCCTGTGCAGGGTCACTGCTGGGTCACACAGCTGCACACGGACACTACTGGGTCATACATCTGCTCAGAGACACTGCTAATTCTCTAAACTGTGCAGGGAAACTGCTGTGTCTTGCAGCAGTTCATGTTCTCTGCAGTGCCAAATAGCAGCACTGTGTCATTGCTGGATCACACAGAAGTGCAGGGTCACTGCTGGTTCCCACAGCTTACATCTTCTCAGATGTCAGTAGTGACCCTCTGACATCTGCAGAGGGTCAGTACTGGATCACACAGCTGTGCAGAGACACTGGGTCACACATCGGTGCAGGGTTACTGCTGGGTCACACAGCTGTGCACGGTCACTGCTGGGTCACACAGCTGTGCAGGGTCACTGCTATGTCACGCACCTGTGCCGGGTCGCTGCTGGGTCACACGGCTGTGTAGGGTCACTGCAGTGTCATACAGCAGTTCAGGGTCACTGCAGGGTCATACAGCAGCTCTGTGTGACTGCTGAGTCACACAGAAGTGCAGAGTAACTGCTGGATCACACAACTGTGCAGGGTCACGGCTGGGTCACTCGGCTGTGCATGGTCACTGTTGTGTCACACCGCTGTGCAGGATCACAGCTGAGTCACACAGCCGTGCAGGGTCTCTGCTGGGTCACACAGATGTGCAGGGTCACTGCTGGTTCGCTTGGCTGTGCAGATTCACTGCTCGGAAACACAGCTGTTCAGTGGCACTGAAGGGTCACAGCTGTGAAGGCTCAATGCTCGGTTACTCGACTGGGCAGGTTCATTGCTTTGTCAAACGCCTGTGTAGTGTCACTGCTGGTACAAACAGCTGTGCAGTGTCACTGCAGGGTCACACTGCTGTGCAGCGTGACTGCAGGGTCACACCGCTGTGCAGGGGTCACTGCTGTGTCACTCCACTGTGCAGGATCACTGTTGTGTCACACAGTTGTGCAGGGTCTCTGCTGGGTCTTACATCTTCTCAGGGTCACTGCAAGCCACTCGTCTGAGCAGGGTCACACAGCTGCACACGGACATTACTGGGTCATATATCTGCTCAGGGTCACTGCTAATTCACGTGGCTGTGCAGGGAAACTGCTGTGTCATACAGCTGCAGAGGGTCACTACTGGGTGGCACAGCTGTGCAGAGACACTGCTGCGTCACACATCTGTGCAGGGTTACTGTTTGTTCACACGGCTGTGCATGGTCACTGCTGGCTCACACCACGGTGCAGGGTCACTGCTAGGTCATGCATCTGTGCAAGGTCACTGCTGGGTCACAGAGCAATGTCGTGTCACTGCTGGGTCACACGGCTCTGCAGGGTCACTGCAGTGTCATATAGCAGTTCAGTGTCACTGCAGGGTCATATAGCAGCTCCGTGTTACTGCTGGATCACACAGAAGTGCAGGGTCACTGCTGGGTCACACAGCTGTGCAGGATCATAGCTGGGTCACACAGAGGTGCAGGGTCACTGCTGTTTCACACAGCTGCTCAGGGACCCTGTCGATCACACAGCTGTGCAAGGTCACTGCTGGCTCACTCCGCTGTGCAGGGGCACTGCTGGGTCACACAACTGTGCAGGGTCAGTACTGTGTAGGCGGTGCAGGATCACTGTTTTGTCACACGGCTGTGCAGGGGCAATGCTAGGTAATACAGTTGCTCAGCGTCCCTGCTGGTTCACAGAGTCGTGCAAGGTAACTTCTGGGTCATCCAATTGTGCAGGGTCTCTGCTGTGTCACATAGCTGTGCAAGGTCACTGCTGGTTCACAATGTTGCTCACGGTCAATGTTGGGTCACACAGCTGTGTAGGGTCAGTTCAAAGGTCACTATTGGGTCACACAGCTGTGCAGGGTCACTACAGAGTCACCTGGCTATGCCAGGGTCACGGCATTGTCTCTTGGCTCTTCAGGGTCACTACTGAGTCACTCAGCTGTCAGTGTCAATGCTGGTTCACACAGCTCTGCTGGGTCAGTCCTGGGTCACACAGCTGTGCAGGGTCACTGCTGGGTCACACAAATGTGCAGGTTCAATGCAGAGTCACTGGGCTGTGCAGGGTCACTCTGTGTCACATGGCTCTTCAGGGTCACTACTGGGTCACTCGTCTGTGCAGTGTCACTGCTGGTTCACACAGCTCTGCTGGGTCACACAGCTGTGCAGCGCCACTGCTGGGTCAGACAGCTTTGCATGGCCACTGTTGGATCACACCGCTATGCAGGGTCACTGCTGAGTCACTCGGCTGTGCAGTGTCACTGATGGTTCACGCAGCTCTGCTGGGTCAGTCGTGGGTGAGACAGCTGTGCAGGGTCATTGCTTGGTCACACAACTGTGTAGCGTCACTGCAGGGTCTCACAGCTTTGCGTGGTCACTGCTCTGTCACAGAGCTGTGCAGGTGCCGTGCTGGTCACTCGGCTGTGCAGGTGACTGTTGGGTCACACAGCTGTGCAGGGTCAGTACTGTGTCAGACAGCTGTGCAGGGTCACTGCTTGGTCATTCTGCTGTGCAGGGTAACTGTTAGTTCTCATAGCTGTGCAGGGTCAGTGCTAGGTCACACAGCTGTGCTAGTTCATTTCGGGTTCACACAACTTTGCAGGATCATTATTCTTTCAAACTAATGTGTAATTTCTGTCAGACAGAAAGCTGGTTCAATTGTTTTGTTTGCTCCATTAAAAAACTCAGTCAAGTTTGTGAGACACTATTTTCCTCACACAAAAACATGCTCACTATCCATAATCAATCCTTATCTCTCCAAATATATATAAATCCTATCCTCAGAATCATCTCCAACAACTTACCCACCGCTGATGTCTGACTCACAGTTCTGTAGTTCCTAGTCTAGTCATTACATCCATACGTTAAAAATGACATAATATTGACCATTTTGCAGTCTTCTGATTCTTTGCCCACGTTTATAGATGATACAAATATTTTGCTAATGGCCCTTCAATTTTTACCTGACTTCCAAAAACGTCATGGGACACACTTGATCAACTGCTGGAGCTTCATCTACTTTTATGTTTTCAAAGATCCGCAGCCTCTTTTGTGATATGAACTGTTCACAAAGCATCAATATTTATTTCCCTGGGTTCTTTCTCAACTGTGAAAACTGATGCGAGATATTCATTTAATATTTCTCCCCTCTTCTGAAGTTCAACACATATATGATTTAGTTGAACTTGAAGAATGCCTACTCTCACTCTAGTTGCTCTCTTCTGATTGATGTATTTGGAGGATAATTTTGATTATTTTTATCCTGTTTTAACAAAGCTATCTTATATTCCCTCTTCACCTTCCTCAATTTCCTTCTTAAGAATGCCCCTACTCTATTGGTACTCTTAAAGAGATTCAGCTGATTCGAATTGTCGAATACATAATGATTTCTTTAAACATTCTTGACGAGAAATTCAATATCTTTATTTATCTATTGCAATCTGCTCCAATCAACATTTGGACGTTCTAGTTTCATATCTTTAAAATTTGTCTTACTTCAATTCAGACCTTTAACTGACCTGGAAAACGTATGCTTTTCCACAACTATTTTAAAACTAATGGTATTCTGAACACCAGTCATAAATTATTCCCGGACGAGCATTTCAGTCACTCTGCCTTATTTCCCAAGAGACGTTTTGCTCCTTCTCCCGTGGGATCATTCACGTAGTGATAAAGAAAAAAAAACTTGGACACATTTAACAAATTATTCACCATCCAAACCTTATCACTATAACAGTCCAAGTCATTGTATGAAAAAATAAAATCCCTATCTATTATGGCCTTATTGTTATTACATAAATTTGAGATCTCTACGTATTTGCTTCTCAATTTCGCTCTGAACATTGGTACTATACAGTACTTTCGCATCAAGGTGATCATTCCAAACTTATTTATAATTTCAGTCCCCACATTTTTACTCAATTATCCCTCAGAAATAGCCTCTCAAATTACAGTAGCAATGTTTTGCTCAATCAAAAATATTCCACCCGTTCTCTCTTGCCTGTCTTTCTATCATTCTGATAACATCTAAAACCCAGAAAATTGAGCTGCCAGTACACCCTTCCCTCAGCTCAAGTTTCTGTAATAACTGCATCATCCCAATCCCGTGCTCCCATACAAGTTAATTTCGTCAGTTTTACATGTAAGACCTTTTACATAAAATTAAATGCAGTATAATTGTTCAGCGTTACTTCTGACTTGTTTTTTGTCGGTATTTGTCGATTGTCTTGCTCTTTTCTGATTCAGAAGCATCCTCATAGACTCATCGAGTTCTCCAGCATCGAGACAGGTCATTCGGCCACAAATTGATCCATGTTGATTGAAATGGTCATCCAACCTAAATCCATTTCCATGCACTTGGCCATTTCCATTCTAAACCATTCGTATCCACATTTTGTCTGAATGCACCTGGCTCAACCATTTTGTCTGGCAACTCATTCTATATGCATTACACCTTCGTTATAAAAGAACTGTTGGTCCTCAAGTTCACTTTTATTCTTTCTCTCTCACCTTAAATTGATGCCGTCTCGTCCTCCATTCCCCAATCTTGGGGAAAAGACTGAATGCATTCACCTTATCCATGTCTCTCATGATCTTATAAACTTCGATAACACTCGCGTGTCAGTCTCCTAAACAATTCCTAGCTCATCCAAACTCTCTCTATAACTCAGTCCCAAAAATCCTGGCAACATCTTTGTTCATTTCTTCTGCACTCTTAACAGTTTAATTAACATCCTTCCTACAGCAAGGTGACTAAAACTGAACACAATATCCCAAGTGTGGCCTCACAAACGTCCTGTATAACTGCAACATGATTTCCCAACTTCTGTACTCAATAAATCAGTCCCAAAACTCTCTGTCAGAAAACACTTGGGAAATTGGACTGACTACTCCGAGTCTCTGTCACTGACCCCTGGGGACATATGACTGACCCAACTTTGTTTCTGTCACAGACATATGGGGACATTAGACTGACCCCGCTGTGTCTCTGTTACTGACCCCTGTGCACATTAGACTGAATCCACTGTGTCACTGACACTGACCCCTGAATGCATTATACTGACCCCTCTGTGTATTTGTCAGTGAACCCGGGGCACATTCGACATCTGGGGACATTAGACTGACCCCACTGTGTCTCTGTCACTGACCCTGGGGGCATTTGACTGACCCCACAGTTGGTCTGTTACTGATCCCTGGGAACATGAGACTGACCACACTGTGTCTCTGTCAGTGATCGCTGGGTTCATTAGACTGACCTTCATGTGTGTATGTCACTGACCCCTGGTGGCATTAGACTGCCCCCACTGACCCTTGGGGAAATTCTACTGACCTCATTGTGTCTCTGTTACTGACATCTGTTAAGATAAGACGAACCTCACTATGTCTCTGTCACTTACTGTGGGTTTATCAGACTTACCCCACTGGGTCTCTGTCACAGACCCATGGGAACATTATACTGACCCATGGGAACATTATACTCACCCCACAGTGTCCCTGTCACTGACCTCTGGGGACATTAGACTGACCCGACTCTGTCACTGTCACTGACCCCTGGGGACATTAATCTGACCCCACTGTGTATCTGTCTCTGACCCCTGGGGACATTAGACTGATTCAACTGTGTCTCTGTCACTGACCTCTGGGGGCATTAAACTGACCCCACTGTGTCTCTGTAACTGACCTTGGGTTTATGAGACTGACCCCACAGTGTATATGTCAGTGAACCGTGGGGAAATTGAACTGACTCCACCGTGTCTGTCACTGAACAATGGGGGCATTAGATTGACACAGACTATGTCTCAGTTACTGATACAAGGGAACGTAAGACTGACCCCACTGTGTCTCTGTCACCTGGGGTTTTTTTTTGACTGGCCATACTGTGTTGCTGTCAGTGAACCCTGGAGAAATTAGACTGACCCCACTGCGTCTCTCTCATTGACCCCTGGGGGCATTACTCTGACCCCACTGTGTCTGTTTCACTGACCCTGGGGGCATTATAGTGATGCCACTGTGTCTCTGTCACTGAACCCTGGGGTCATGAGACTGACCGCACTTTGTCTCTGTCACTGACAAGTTTCATTCATTCAGACAGTCTCTACTATTCCTGCTTCTGGACACCAGAGAGAGGCGCTATTCCTCCCCATCACGGCCCACTTCCTCCTTGCCAGCCCTTCTCTGTCGGGGAATCTTCCTCCTCCACTCGGTCACCATCTGCCAGCCTTGCACGTGTCCTACACATCATCATTGCAGAGGTGACATCGGCCGCCTCAATTTCACCACTCCTCTCAACGTCTCCAACCTCACCCCCTCTGAATGTGCAGTGGTTCATTCTCTCTGTACCAATCCCCTGTTCACCATCACACCCGCTGACAAAGATCGTCTGGAGAATGACATCTATGTAGCAGAGGCCGATTGCAAACTCTCCAACACAACGCCCGAACTCCCACTTTCACATGACCCCACCATGACCAATCAGACCAAACTTACTCACAGTCTCCATGCCCTCATTGCTTCCAGTGATCTACCGTTCACTATTCCCAAAATCATATTTTCCCCGGACCCATACTGCACGGTTCTACCTGCTCGCTAAGGGACACAAGTATAACTACCCTGGCCAACCCATCATGTCACAATTCTCCTGCCCCACCGAACTCATCTCATCCTTACCTCGAATCAATTCTCTCCACCTTAACTCAGGCACTTCCCACCTACATATCCAACACCAAACACGCCCTCCAACTCTTGAGCAACTTCCAGTTCCCCGGCCCCAATGCTTTATCTTCACTGTGGACGTGCAGTCCTTATACACATCAATACCCCACAATTATTACCTCCAGGCCATCTGCTTCTTCCTCTCGAATGGGCACATTCAGTCTCCCTCCACCAATGCCCTCCTCCACCTGACCGAACTGCTCTTCACCCTGAATAACTTTTCTTTAAACTCCTCCCATTTCCTTCAATTGCAGGGATTTCCATGGATACTCGCATCAGTCCCTGCTATGCATCCCTCTGACAGCGATATCCAACAGTTCCTCCGCATATCCTTTTCAGGCACTGTGCCACAATTCTTCTACTGTTCCATCGATGACGGCATCAGTGCAGCGTCCTGCACCCAGGCTGAACTGGAGCAGTCCATCGACTTCACCCGCAATTTCCACCCCATCCTCAAATTGACATCGTCCATCTCGGACACCTCCCACCCTTTCTTGTGCTCACTATTTCCATCTCCGGTCACAGTCTCCAGACGGACGTTAACTGCAAACCCATAGACTCCCATAACTAGCTGGACTGCACCTCCTCCCACCCAATACCCTGCAAGAACTCCACCCCATTCTACGGATTCCTCTGCCTCCCCTGCAACTGTTCAATGTGGAGACATTTGAATCGCGAGCATCCCAGATGTCTACCTGTATCGCACAGCGTGATTTTCCTCCCTCTGTCATCCAGAGAGGCCTCCACCATTCCACCTCCATTACCTGTATTAATAGTCTAAACCCACCAATGCAATTAAGACCGAGTTCCTCCTTATCCTCAGCTACCACCCCATTAGTTTACGCATTCAACACACCATCCTGAAACATTTCCAACAACTCCAACAAGATTTGACCACCAAGAACACCTTCTCCTAACCGCCCCCTCTGCTTTCCGAACGCACATTCCCTTCGGTAATCCTTGGTTTGTGCCATTCTCCCAGATGAGCCCCGACTCCCCAGTACCTTCCCCTGCAACCGGGACAAGATGAAAAACCTGCCTGTACACCACCTCCCACACCTCCTTTGAGGTGATACAGATTTTCACCGGCCTCTCATCCACCCTGGTTCACTGCATCTGATGCTCACGATGTGGTCTTCACTAGATCATGGAGACCGATCTTAAACTTAGGGAATGGCTCACCAAGCATCAGATCTGGATCCACAGCGGCTGACCGGACCTCTCAGTTACTGCCCATTTCAATTCCTCTTTCCACTCCCTTTCCAACATCACCATCTTTGGCCTCCTCCATTGCCACAATGAGCCACAGCACAAAACGGAGGAACAACACCTCAACTTCCAACTGGACAACCTAGAGCAGGGAAACCTCAACGTTGAATTTTCCCATTTCAAACAAACTCGCTCCCCAACCCTCACCCCCTTCCCAGCCTCTCCCCTCACTGCAATTTCTCCCTGCCACAACAGATTCATTTCGCCATTTAACCCTCTCCCTGTCTTCACCTACCCCACTTCACTACACTGTCCCCCTCAGCCCCTTTATCTGCAGCTCCCACACACCCACCCCCTACTCCTCAAGAAGGGTTATACCAGAAGTATTGACTGCTTCACCTCCAGTTGCTGCCTGGTTACTGTGTTTTTCCAGGCGCCTGCCTGTCTACTTTGCTATTTCAGAAGGCGGTGAAAAGCCAACCACAGTGCTGTGGGTCTAGAAACACATGTAGGAGATGAGGTGACGATGGCCGACATCTGTGAACCAAGAGGATTTTTTCTGACAATTGACACCAGAAAAAGTCAATTTGTCGAGTAGAATACTTAGATACAGGCCACTAGATTGGATGGGATTGAAGCTCTACAGAGGAGATGTTAGCAATTCTGGAAAATGTAAAAATATGTAAGTCCCCTGGGCCGGGGTGGTTTATCTGAGGATTATCTGGGAAGCCAGGAAGGAGATTTCCGAACCTTGGTTTTTGATCTTTATTTCATCATTGTCTACAGGAATAGTGCCAGAAGGCTGAAGGATCTGTTTTGTGTCCACTGATGTTTTTCATTGTTAAAAATGAACGGGACGAGGGCGTCGAATGGTAGACTGGTATATTTGTGGATGACACGAAGGTTTAAGGAGTTATGGACAGCGTCCAAGGATGTTGTAAGTTACAGAGAGATATAGATAAGCTGCAGTGCTGGGCCGAGAGGTAGCAAATGGAGCTTATTGTGGAAAAGAGTGAGGTGATTCACTTTGGTTGGAGTAACCAGAATGCAGACTACTGGGCCAATGGTAAGATTCTTGGTAGTGTATATGATCTCGGTGTTCATGTACGTAGATCCCTGAAAATTGTCACCTATATAGGGCCATTAAGAAGGCCTAAGGTGTGTTAGTTTTTGTTGAAAGACAGATTGAGTTTCGGTGCCATGAGGTCATGTTAAAGCTGTACAAAACTCTGGTGCGGCCGTGAAAAGGTCTACAGACGTAAAACCTATACTGCAACATATAGACCAATATGTAATGATGAATTATAGAACACATTTGATGCACAACAGAAAGTAGACAGGCAGTGAAGGCAGGCAATTAAGAACATTTGTCTTAACGTCAGTGAAAAAGTGGGGTTAGAGGCCTCTGAAGAAATTGGGACTTGAGGCCCCTGTGCTTTGAGAGGTAAGAGCCCCCTGGGCTTTCTGGGGTTAGAGTTCCCTGTGTTTTCTGGGGTTAGAGCCCCCTGTGTTTTGTGGGGTTAGAAGCCTCTGTGTTTTCTGGGATTACTGGCCCCTGGGTTTTATGGTGTTAGAGTTGCCTGTGTTTTGTCGGGTGAGTGGCCGCTAGGTTTTGAGACGTGAGCAGCCCCTGTTGTAATTGAGGTTTAGCCCCCTGTAATAATTGGGGTAATTTAGCTTAGAGCTCCATGTAGTAATTTTGGTTAGAGGACCTATGTGTTGTGAGATTAGAGGCGCCTGTAGTAATTGATGTTAGAGCCCCGTATTAATTGGAGATTTAGGCCCCTGGATTTTGTGGAGTTAGAGGCCCTGTTTTTTTCTGGTGTTGGAGGCACCTGTAGCAATTGGGTTAGAGTCCCCTTTATTAATTGAGTATAGAGTCCCTTGTACTAACTGGGGTTACAGTCCCCTATAGAAACTGGGTTTGGAGTACCCTGTAGTAATTGGGGTAAGAATCCCTGTAGTAATTGGGGTTACAGGCCCCTATGTTTCCTGGGGTTAGTGACCCTTGTGTTTGTGGAGTTTGAGGCCCCTGTAATAATTGAGGTTAGAGTCCACTGTAGTAATTGGGATTACAGTGCCCTGCAGTAATTGGGGTTAGAGGCCACGATAGTAATTGGGGTTTGAAGCCCCTATGTTTTGTGGGTTTAGAGGCCCCGTAGTAATTTTCGTTAGAGTACCCTATCGTATTTGGGGTTAGATGCCTCTGTGTTTTGAGGGCTGAGAGGCCTCTGTGTTTGGTGGGGTTAGAGGCCCCTGTCGTAATTGGGTTTAGTGGCCCCTGTATTTTGTTGGATCAGTGGCCCCTGTGTTTTGTGCGGTTAGAGACTCAGTGTTTAGTGAGGTTAGAGGCCCCTGTTCTTTATGGGTTTAGATGCCCATATCCTTACTGACTTGAGAGGTCCCTGGAGTAATCGAGATCGGAGATCCCAGTGTTTTGTGGGGTTAGATGATCCAGTAGTAATTGAAGTTTTGAGCCCCTTGTACTAATTGGGGTGAGAGTCCCCTGAAGGAATTGGGATTAGAATTCCCTGTGTTTTGTGGAGTTAGTGGCCTCTGTAGTAATTGGGGTTAGAGGCCACTGTCGTAACTGTGGTTAAGGTCCTGTGATCTGTGCGGTTGCAGGCCCCTGAAGTAATTGGGGTTATAGGCCACTGTAGTAATTAGAGTTTGTGCCCCCTGCCATAATTGGGGTTCGTCCCATGTGTTTTGTGGGTTTTGAGGCCTCTTTGTTTTGTGGGATTAGAGGCCACTGTAGTAATTGGGGTAGGTGGGCCCTATCGTAATTGGTGTTAGATGACCCTGTCTTTTGTGGAGTTGGGGCCCCTAACTTTTGCGGGTTTGAGGCCCCTGTGTTTTGTCGGCTCTTCTCGTTAGAGAGAAGAAGATTGAGAGGTGACTAAATAGAGACATACAAAATAATCAGAGGGTTAGATAGGGTGGACAGGGAGAACCCTTTTACATGTATGGGGTCGGCAAACGCGAGGGAACACACTTTAAAGTGAGAGGAGATAGCCAGAAGACAGATGTCAGTGTTAATTTCATTACTCAGAGAGTAGTAAGGGTATGGAATGCTTTGCCTGCAACGGTAGTAGATTCGCCATGTTTAAGAACAATTAAGTCATCATTGGATAGTCATATATACGTCAATGCCCACCTCTAAGTTAAATGTGGAAGGTACATCATTTACCTTTTTGGTAGATACAGGGGAGGCATATTCTGTCCTTAAATTAAGCCAGTTCAGGCAATCGACACAAATAAAGATGAGTGAAAGATTCCTGAACACAATGGGTGCATCATGAGTCTCGATGCGGGAAAGATTTATCACACCCATGTTGTGCAAAACTAATCATGGGAAAACATTCTAATTCTCAGTTTTGATACCGGAATTCTGTCCGTTAAATCTGATGGGTTGGGATCTCATCGGGAGACTGAGGTTGGATTTGTTCATTACTCCGATGGGCTTGCAGGTAATTCAAAGGGAAGGTTTACTCGTGCAGGCTGGAAAATATTCCATTTCCATCTCAGGCGACCAAATCAAGACAGACATTTACTATAAAACCACAGCTCCAAAAGCTACCGAGACTACACCTCCTCCCACTCTGCCCCCTGTAAAAACGCCATTCCGTATTCCCAATTCCATCGTCTCCGCCGCATCTGCTCTCAGGTGGACCAGTCCCAAGAGCGTACAGCCCAGATGGACTCCTTCTTCAAAGACCGCAATTTCCCCCTAGACGTGATCGACGATGCTCTCCACGCATCTCCTCCACTTCCGGCTCCTCCGCCCTTGATCCCCGCCCCTCCAATCTCCACCATGACAGAACTCCACTGGTCCTCACCTACCACCTCACCAACCTCCATGTGCATCGTATCATCCTTAGTCATTTCCGCCACCTCCAAATGGACCCCACCACCAGGGAAATATTTCCCTCCCCTCCCCTATCAGCGTTCCGAAAAGACCACTCCCTCCGTGACTCCCTCATCAGGTCCACACACCCCACCAACCAACCTCCACTCCCGGCACCTTCCCCTTCAACCGCAAGAAAAGCAAAACTTGCGCCCATACCTCTCCCCTTGCATCCCTCCAAGGCCCGAAGGAATCCTTCCATATCCGCCACAAATTCACCTGAACCACCACACACGTCATTTACTGCATCCGCTGCACCCGATGTGGCGTCCTCTACATTGGGGAGACAGGCCGCCCGCCTAATTTACGGAACGTTTCAGAGAACACCTCTGGGACACCCGGACCAACCAACCGAACCGTCCCGTGGCTCAACGCTACAACTTCCCCTCCCACTCCACCAAGGACATGCAGGTCCTTGGACTCCTCCATCACCAGACCATACCGACACAACGTCTGGAGGAAGGGCGCCTCTTCTTCCACCTAGGAACCCTCCAAACAAAAGGGATGAATTCAGATTTCTCCAGTTTCCTCATTTCCGCTCCCAACACCTTGTCTCAGTCCCAACCTTCGAACTCAGCACCACCTTCCAAATCTGCAATCTTCTTTCTGACCTCTCCGCCCCCACCCCCACTCCGGCCTATCATCCTCACCTTAAAATCCTTCCACCTATCGCATTTCCAACGCCCCTCCCCCAAGTCCCTCCTCCCTATCTTTTATCTTAGCCTGCTTGGCATGCTTTCCTCTTTCCTAAGGAAGGGATCATGCACGAAACATCGATTCTCTTACTCTTTGGATGCTGCCTGAACTTTTGTGCTTTTCCAGCAACACATTTTCAGCCTGTAAAATATGACCCACGAATCCTGGTGTATGTCTATGAGTGACAATTAAGCCGCACAGCAATACGTTAGTCTGCAATTCACTCTCTCTGGAAGCAAGTTACCATGTTCATCCTTTTAACAACGATTTTCTTGCTGGGGACATGCTGTACTGCACAGCACACAAACACCAGAATGGTCCTAACGATCCATATGAGAAGGATTGGTTCAGGAGTTTGGTTAGACCAGATCAGTTGCTGTTGTGCGATTTTTATTGGAGTGATCACAGATTTGGGCGGCACGGTGGCACAGTGGTTAGCACTGCTGCCTCACAGCGCCAGAGACCCGGATTCAATTCCCGACTCAGGTAACTGACTGTGTGGAGTTTTCACGTTCTCCCCGTGTCTGCGTGGGTTTCCTCCGGGTGCTCCGGTTTCCTCCCACAGTCCAAAGATGTGCGGGCCAGGTGAATTGGCCATGCTAAATTGCCCGTAGTGTTAGGTAAAGGGTAAATGTAGGGGTACGGGTGGGTTGCGCTTCGGCGGGGCGGTGTGGACTTGTTGGGCCGAAGGGCCTGTTTCCACACTGTAAGTAATCTAATCTAATCTAATCTAATCTAGATGTGCAGTCAGTGTCAACTTACCTAAGGTCTCTGGAACAGCCAACAGACCCTATCTATTTGATATGGAAGGCTCCGCTCCTCAAGTGTCACGGGCGAAGGCATCTGGTGACACGTCGCAGAACTTGGGACTATGGGTGCGAAACGGATGAAGAACGAAAGGTTGGGTCTTCAGGGACAATGTGGGTATCTGGTTCAATGCAGATATGTGGACATATTAGAAGAAATTAAATTGACTAACTCAGGCAGATAGGGGAGTCCAGGTAAGACCCGCTAGCCCTGAGAAGCCTAGGGGGATAGCCTGGCATTTTCCGAAGGTCGAAGTTTCGGATTCAATATTAAAAATGGTCTCGACTGAGTTGAGGGCAAAAGGCAATCATGATTTGAGTCTCATACAGGGCTGTTAGCCCAAAAGGTTAAACCCGAAGTCTGAGTATTGTCCTTGCAGATTATAATACCCGTTAAAACCAGAGGCTACAGAAGGAATTACTCCAGTCTTTAAATCCTTCTTAAAGGCTGGAGTAATAATGCCCTCTGAAAATTCACTACTAAGAACTCCCATTTTTCTGATCATAAAGTCGAACATTCCCGGTGAATCGCAGGAATGGAGGTTTGTTCAAGATCTGCAGGCAGAAAATAACGCTGTTTTTCCGCGCGCTCTAAATGATTCCAAACCTTAGACTATATTTGCTCAAATTCCACCAGACAGTAAATGGTTCTCCGTTGTGGATTTAGAAAATGCTTTCTTTAGTGTGCTAGTACAGCCAGATAGTCAATTCTGTTTCGCTTTTTCATTCAAAGGGAAATCATATACCTTCACGCAATTTTGTTAAGTTTACTGTGAGTCCACCACCATAGAAATGAGGATCAACACAGGAGTCTGGAAACTCTTGTTTTAACTACTGGGTCAGCGCTTCTGCAGGATGTGGATGCTTGCTTAATAGCAGCTCCAACAGAAGAACAATATAAGAAAGATACCCTTGTGTTGCTCTGCTATTGAGCGAGAGAAGGCATGATGCTAGTCTCTCAAAGCAACAATTTCTGCAACAACAGGTGAAGTTCTTTGGTCATTTAATATCTGAACAAGGGAAAGTCATTGATCAAGATAGATTTCAAGCAATCCAGCAAGTTCCAAAGCCTCACACGAAGAAACGATTGCTGTCCTTTTTTGGGCATATGCTCCAACTTTACAATGTTTATCCCACATTACACAACCTCTGAGGCTCCCTTCAGTGACATAACAAATGGGAAAGGTTTGCAGAACCAAAGTCCGCTGCAGTGGACCCCAAAGGCCGAGAGCGTCTTTATTAAATTGAAAAAGGCGCTCCAAACCACAACAATGCTGGGGATTCCGAATCCAAACAAGCCGTTGGTGCATACAGTCGATGAGAAGCGTGGCTGCATGGCATCTGTGCTGTTGCAGGATCATGGCGGAAAATTGAGTCCGGTAGCTTATTTTTTGGTTAAACTAGATCACGTAGTAGCAGGATTGCCTCAATGTCTGTGAGCCGTGGCTGCAGCTGAAAACTCTGTTGCAGCATCCAGGGATATATTCGGATATGGTGAATTAAACCTTCTGGTCCCATATGCAGTATCCTTTACTGCTTTCTGAGCAAAGGATTGCAAACTAGTCAGCAACACGTTCGCTCAGATATAATGCTGTGGTATTGGAAATGCCTAACATTACAATAAAGCGATGTAACGTCCTGAACCCTGCTAGCCTTCTCCCCAAAGAAGGATATGAAAACCAAAAATAATTGTCTCAATCTGACAAATGAAATATGCAACCTCAGACCATATTTGCTGGATTCTCCATTTCAGAACACAGATAATGATTTTTTCGTGCATTCAAGGGAGCAAGGAGACAGGCTAGAATTGTGTGGGGTATGTTCTAGTGACAACCCACGAGGTAGTCAAAGCAGGGACACTCCCTTCTCATCTTTCACCGCAAGCAGCAGAGCTGATTGCCTTGACTGAGGCCTGTAAATTGGCTTTGGGAAGGCCAGTCAATATTTCCATTGATAGCAAATACACATTCGGGTTTATACGTGATTGGGGAATCCTGTGGAAACCTTCTTGACCTCCACTGGAAAGCCCGCCACACACTGTAGCCTGATTTCTGACCTCCTGGAAGCGGTCCTGTTGCCTAAATCAATCGCTCTGTGAAAATGTGAAGCCCACATCAAAAATAACAATTCAGTTTCTAAAGGTAATGTGAGGCAGGCTCAGCGACAAGTCCAGCAGCACAGCAGCCGACAAGTGATCACATTGTCATATGTATGAAAAATGTGTACCCCAACAGCAGACGTACGGGAGTTACAGTCACAGGCCATGCCGGAAGAAAAGCGTGAGTGGACGAAAGCACGATGCAGTGTGAGGGAAGGAGTATTGTGTGACCCCAATGGTAAACTCTGTCGACCACAATCATTGTTTCCATTCTGTACCAAACTGACACACGGTAAGGTCCATGTGTCAAAGAAGGGATGTATGACAGTATTTCAGCACATTCGTACACTAAGGGATTTACTCATTACTTCCAAAAACATTGTGAGTGAATGTGCCACTAATAATGCTGGGAGAGGAATACAAATGAGTCAGGCAGCACACCCCCAAAACCAAAGATCCTTTGAAAATTTACAAATGGATTTTATTGAACGAACGCCAAGCGAAGGGAAAAAGGTATCGTCTGATAATAGTTTGATATGTTTTCCAAACGGGTGGAGGCGTTCCCCACATCCAAACAGGATTTGTCAAAAATGCCCTGCATCAGATCAGCAAATATCTGGGAATAAACACGAGACAACCATCTGCCTACCACCCAGCGAGCGGTGGGGCAGTGGATCGACAGAATGCTACCTTACAAAAATAAATTGACAAAATGCTGTGAGGAATTCGGGTTGACATGAAAAAAGGCACTTCCAATTGTGCTGATGTATATGAGATCTAGGACGAGCGGATGGGCCAATCTGAGCCTGTTTGAGATTTTGTTTGGTCGGCCGCCCAACACAGGCAAGGGCCCAGGACCAAAAATAAGACAGATAACAGGCCACTGTGTGGATAAAATGTTGTGTTACTCTATAAAACTCTCTACACCTTTAACTCAAATAGAGAATCAAGCGAAAGCAGCACTATCCCAGCAGGAGGGAAGCTGGGTCCGTTGCTGAGATATTTATATTGTCAACAGCCAGAGATTTGAGTGTGGCTGATGAGGTGCCATTGTGTAGGAAAGTTAGTAAGGGAAAACTAGGGAATTATAGAGCACTGAGACTGTCATCAGTGGTGGGTAAACTTGAACAGAAGTAAAAGAACACAAACAAATATGCGAAGAAGGAAGGATTGTTCATATCTGGAGGTTGTGAAGAGTCCAAAACATAGACGGCTCTGGAGAAACAGTTTCGGTTCGGATCTTGTGGAAAGGCCTACGCTTGGACGGGTCTGGAGAGAGTGGAGCTTGGAGAGAGACTGGCACTTGGATAGCGATGAAGAGATTGTTTATGTATTTAGCTTGTGCAGGGACTTACATTTGGACGGCTCTGGAGAGATTGTTTATATATGGAGCTTGTGGATAGGCCAACAAATGGACAGCTCTGGAGAGATTGTTTATGTATGGAGCTTTTGGAGAGTCCTGCATGTGGATCGCTCTGAATGGATT
The DNA here is from genome assembly GCF_020745735.1 of Hemiscyllium ocellatum. Lineage (NCBI taxonomy): Eukaryota > Metazoa > Chordata > Chondrichthyes > Orectolobiformes > Hemiscylliidae > Hemiscyllium > Hemiscyllium ocellatum. The sequence goes on along the minus strand of NC_083440.1, from coordinate 6,279,109 downwards.
GTTTATATGTGGAGGTTGTGGTGAGGTCTACACGTGGACGGCCTGGAGAGACTGTTTACATGCGGAGCTTATGGACAGGAATACACGTGGATGGCTCTGGAGAGATTGTTTATCTATGGAGCTTGTGGAGAGGCGTCGGCATGTACTTTTGTCGAGGATAATTATATACGTAGCTGGTGGAGAGACCTATACATGGATGGCTCTGGAGAGTTTGTATATATATGGAGCTTTTTGCGTGGCATACGCTTGGACGGATCTGGAGAGATTGATTGTACATGGAGCTTGTGGAGCAGCTGACACCTGAAAACTCTGGAGAAACACATTATATACAGAGCTTCTGGAGAGGCTTATACGTGGAAGGCTCTTGAGAGATCGTTTATGCAAGGATCTTGTGGAGAAGTGGCCAAGTTAACGGCTGTGGAGCAAATGTTTATGTGCGGAGCTTGTGGAGAGGCCTAAACGTGGATGGCTCTGGAAAGATTGATGCTATATAGGTTCGTGGAGAGGTTGACATGTGCACGTCTCTGTAGAGATTATTTGTATATGGAAAATTTTAGGAAATGCATACACATGGAAAGCTCTGGAGAGATTGTTTAGATACAGACTTGTGGAAAGGCCTTCACATGGACTGCTTTGGAGAGATTGTTTATATACAGAATTTGGGAAGAGGCCCAAACTTGGTCAGCTCTGGAGAGATAGTTTTTATACTAAGCTTGAGGCGATGCAGTCACGTGGGTCGGTCTGGAGAGACTGAGTGTATATGGAACTTGTGGAGTGACTAACACGTGGACGTGTCTGGAGAGATTGTTTGTATGCCGAGCTTGTGGAGAGGCCAACACGTGGATGGTTCTGTAGAGTCTGTTTCAGTATGAATCTTGTGTCTTGCCCGATGCATGGAAGGGTGTGGAGAGATTGCATAAATTCGGAGGTTGTGGAGACGGCTACATGACGATGGCTACATGACGAGATTATTTATAATGGAGTTACTGGGGAGGCCTACACATGCACGGATCTGGAGAGACTGTTTATGTGCGGAGCTTGTGGAGATGCCTCCACATGGAAGACTCTGAAGAGAGTGTTTATATACGAAGTTACTTGGGTTGCCTGCATATGGATGGCTCCGAAGAGATTGTTTATATACGGAACTTGTGGAAAGACCTACACATGAATGGCTCTGAAGAGAGTGTTTATATACGGAGTTACTGGGGTTGCCTGCATATGGATGGCTCTGAAGAGATTGTTTATATACGGAGCTTGTGGAAAGGCCAACACGTGGACGCCTGGAGAGATTGTTTATATAAGGAGCTTGTGGAGAGGCATAAACGTGCATGGCGCTTGAGCGACTGTTTATAAACGGAGTTTGTACGGATGCTTACAAATGGACGGCTCTGGAGAGGTTGTTTATCTATGGAGCTTGCTGAGAGTTCTGCACGTGGGCGGCTCCTGAGAGATCGTTTTTACACGGATCTTGTGGAGAAGCAGCCAAGTGGACGGCTCTGGAGCGACTGTTTATGTATGGAACTTGTGGAGAGGCCTATACGTGGACGGCTTTGAAGAGATTGTTTATGTATGAAGCTTTTGGAGAGTCCTGCGCCTGGATCGCTCTGAATGGCTTGTTTATATGTGGAGAGTGTGGTGAGGTCGATACGTGGACACCCTGTAGAGACTGTTTATATACGGAGCTTATGGACAGGCCTATATGTTGATGGCTCTGGAGAGATTGCTTTCATATGGAGCTGATGGAAAGTCCTACACGTGGATGACTATGGAGAGATTGTTTATCTCTGGAGCTTGTGGAGAAGCGTAGTCATGGACTTCTGTCGAGGTTAATTTCATACGTAGCTTGTGGAGAGACCTATACTTGGATGGCTCTGGAGAGTTTGTTTATTTATGGAGCATTTGGAGCGGCCTATGCTTGTACCTATCTGGAGAGATTGATTGGACATGGAGCTTGTGGAGCGGCTTTCTCCTGGACAGCTCTGGAGAGACAGAATATAGACGAAGCTTGTGCAGAGGCTTACACATCGACGGCTCTTGAGAGATTGTTTATACAAGGATCTTTAGGATAAGCGGCCAAGTGGGGGCCTGTGGAGCATCTGTTTACGTACGGAGCTTGTGGAGAGGCCGACATGTCGACAGCCTGGAGAGATTATTGACAAATTTGTTTGTGGAAAGGCCTGTATGTGGATGGCTCTGGGAAGATTGTTTATATACGGAGCTTATGGAGAGGCCGTCACCTGGATGGCTCAAGAGAAACTGATGGTATACGGATATTGTTGAGTGGCCAACACATGGACGGCTCTCGAGTGATGATGTATATACAGAACTTGTACAGACTTGTTCACGTGGATGGCTCTGGGGATATTGTCTGTATGTGGAGCCTGTGGAAGGGCCTATACGTGGACTGCTCTGGAGAGATTGTTTATATCTGGAGCTTGTGGGTGAAGTCTATACGTAGACGTATCTGTATAGATTTTTTATGCGTAGCTTGTGGCGAGGCCGACACATGGGTGGCTCGGGAGAGATTGTTTATGTATGGAGCTTGTGCAGAGGCCTCCAAATGCACCCCTCAGGAGAAGTTGTTTACCAATGGAGACTGTGGAGACATTTAGAATTGGGCGGTTCTAGTTAGATTTATTATATGGAGAGCTTGCAGAGAGGCCGACACGTGGACGCCTCTGGAATAATTGTGTATGCACAGATGTTGTGCAGAAGTGTTCACAAGGAGGGCTTTGGAGAGATTGTTTATATATAGAGTTTGTGGAGTTGCCTACACGTGACTGCTCTGGAGAGATTGTCTATATACGGAGCTTGTGGATAGGCCTACACATGGATGACTGTTGAGAGATTGTAGATATATGTAGCTTGTGGAGGGCCTACGCGTAAATGGCTCTTGAGAGATTGTTTACAAATGGAACTTGAGGAGACGCCTACACGTGGATGGCTATGGTGTGATTCTTTATTTCTAGATCGTGTGAAGTGGCCTATATGGGGATGGCTCTGAAGAGATTCTTTATATATGCGGTGCTTGTGCAGAGGTCTACATGTGGACGGCTCTGGAGAGATTGTTGATACTCAAAGTTTCTGGAGAGGCATACAAGGAGCTGGCTGTGAAGAGAATGTTTATATGGGGTGCTTGTGCAGAGGTCTACGCGTGGATGGCTCTGAAGTGATTGTTTATCTATAGGAACTTGTGCAGAGTTCAACATGTGGACGGCTCTGGAGAGATTGTTGATACTCAACGTTTCTGGAGAGGCATACACGTGGCTGGCTCTGAAGATATTCTTTATATGCGGAGCTTGTGCAGAGGTCGACATGTGGAAGGCTCTGAAGAGATTGGTTAGTGCAGAGATTTTGCCGAGATCAACATGTGGACGCCTCTGGAGAGATTGTTTATATTCGGAGCTTGTCGGGAGGTCTACACGTGGATGGCTCTGGAGAGATTGTTTATATTTGTAGCTTGTGGAGGGGTCTACACGTCGATGGCTCTGGAGAGATTGTTTATGTATGGATCTTGTGGAGAGGCCAACACAAAAATGGACCTGCAGAGATTGTTTGTAAATGTATCTTGTGGAGAGGCGTGCAAGTGGTTGGCTCTGGAAAGATAGATGTTGTACGGGTCTTGAGGAGATGTTGGCACGTGCACATCTCTGTAGAAATTATCTGAGTATGGAAAAGTTTGGAGATGCATACACTAGGAAAGCTATGGAGAGATTGATCAGATACAGACTTGTGGAGAGGTCTGCACGTGGATGGCTCTGGAAAGATTAATGCAATACGGGGCTTGACGAGAGGTTGACGCGTTCATGCCTCTGTAGAGATTATCTGGATATGGAAAAAGTTTGGAAATGCATGCACATGGAAAGCTCTGGAGAGACTGTTCAGATACAGACGTGTAGAGAGTGCTACACGTGGATGTATCTGCAAAGACTGTTTTTGTCTGGAGCTTGTGGACAGGCCGACAGGTGGACGGATCTGGAGAGATTGCGTGTATATGGAGCTTATGAGGTATCCTACGCGTGGATGGCTCAAGGGACTGTTAATATACGGAGCTTGTGGAGAGGCCAAACGTTGATGGAAGTGAATTGTTTATATATGTATATATATAAGCTCGTGGAGGGGCCTACACTTGGATGGCTGTGGCGATAGTGTTTATACAAGTGGAGCTTGTGGAGGAGCCTACGTGTGAAGGGTCTGGAGAGATTGTTTATATATGTAGCTTGTGCAGTGGTCTACATGTGGATGGCTCTGAAGAGATTGTTTACATTCGAACCTCGTCGAGAGGCCTACACGTGGACGGCTCTGGAAAGATTGTTTATCCACAGAGTTTCTGGAGAGGCCTACACGTTGATGACTCTGAAGAGACTTTTTTTCTATATATGGAGCTTGTGAAGAGGTCTACATGTAGACTGATCTGATGAGACTGTTTATATACTAAGCTTGTGCAGAGGTCTGCATGTGGAAAGGTCTGAAGTGATTGTTTATATGCGGAGCTTGTGCAGAGATCTACATGTGGACAGCTCTGCAGAGTTTGTTTAAATATGCCTACATGTGGACGGCACTGGGGAGATTGTTTAAAATTCAGAAACCGAAAGCTGAACGCTGGATTATTTGTGGATTTTTAACCCTTTTTGTAGTTAAGTAATTGTTTAATTTTTAGTATTAATATTCTTTTTCTTTTTTTTGCATGCTCCATATTAATTCTGTGGTTTAGGAAAGGCAGTTTATGTTTCGATACAGCGTGCTATTGAGCGCTTCTTCATTTTTCACTTTGAAGAGTTGACCGCCGGTTTGATGACATGTAGATTTACACAGCAGGCTCAGTCAGATAGATAATTGACTGTCGGGAGAGGGAAGTGGGAAGTTCAGACTCTCCCACAGCTATTTCTGTGTCCGTTCTGTTTCAGGTATTGTTGAAAGAGATTTTATCTCAGAGGTACGTAGAAACAGTGCTCAGATCTTGGGCATTAAGAATGAATCTAACGTTAAATGGGTTTGTCGACGTTTAATGGAATAATTGTTATCATGGGCTCTGCTGTCAGGGGCACAGACAGGAGATTCTGCAGAAGTGAGTGTGAATCTAGTAGAGTGTGTTTTTTTCTGCTGCGAAGGGGAAGGAGTTCTCTAAACATGTGAAGCAGATTGTCAAAGGGGAGAGTGCGAATCCGGAAGATATTGTATACATTGGGAGAAATAGCATATTCAGGGAGTGGGTTAAAGTTTTGCAGATTGAGTCTAAGAGGTTAGGTAGAAGGTTACAATACATAACATCATAAGTAATAATCTCTGCTTTACTTCTGATGCAATGTTCTAATGAGGGAAGGAATAAAAGGAGAGGAAAGAAAAATCACTGGCTGAAGAGATGGTGCAATATGCAGGATTCCGTTTCTTGAATCGTCTGGGATAGTGTCGGGGACAGAAAATTCCTGTTCCAAAAGGTATGTTTTGCCTGAACTGGAAAGGATATCTGTCCTGGTGGGGAGATCCAATAGGTCTTTTTCGAGAGACTGTAAAATTTTAGAGATGGGCGGGGGGGGGGTCCTAAATTAGAGTGAAAATAGACAGAAATGTGAGGATGGTTCTGAATCAGAAGAAGGGCAACTTAATTAGGCAAAAACAGACAGGGAACAATTCGGAGAACCACATAATTCTCGCGAATTAAACTGAGTTTGCTTAAATGCAAGAGGTCTTTCGGATCTGGCCGTTGAACTCAGGGCATGTATGGAACATAGGCCTGGGCAGTTGTAATCATTACAGAAAGCTGGCTGAGGGCAGGACAAAACAGGCTACTCAATGTTACGGGTTTTAGATGTTATGGGAAGGACATGAAGAGAGGCGAGACAGGAGGGTAAGTGATACTTTTGATTCAGAAAGGCATTCCTACTGTACTTAGTGTAGCTATTACTGAGGGGCAATTTGGTGAAAATCTATTATTTGAAATTAGAAATAAGAAAGGCTTGGTCATCTGCATGCGATTGGACTGGAGGCACCCAACAGTGAGAAGGAAATTCAGAAACAAGTATTTCGAGCTCTCAGATATATGTAAGAATAATAAGGTTTTAAGAGTAGGGGATTTAAATTTTCCAAACACTGACTGGGACTGCCACAGTGTTCAAGGTTCTGATCATGATGAATTTCCGAAATGTATTCAATAATTGTTTTTTTTTAAATAAATACAATAATGTTGCAACTGGAGAAGGAGCAAAACTTGAAATGCATAGATTCCCCACAGTGTGGAAATTGGTTATTCAGCATAACAAGTCCACACTAAACCTTGGAAGAGTATCCCACCTGGACCAATACCACCATCCTATATTTTCCATGGCTAGCACACCTAAGTTGCAGATCCCGAGATGCTATGGTGTAATGGCCAAACAACCAAACATGCACATCTTTGGACTGTGGAAGAAAACCAAGAATCTGGAGGAATCTCACACAGACACAGGGATAATATGCAAATCCCACGCCGGTCCATCGCTGCAGGGACTCTCCTGCATTGAGACAACAGTGTGAACCACTGAGCTGATACAGCAGCTTTTTGGACAGAAAGCAAAGCAAGTGACTGAAGTGTTAGTAGGAGAACACTTTGGTAAGAGGGATCATCATGCTATCACTTTAAAAACTGTTATGGAAATGGGTCAGTCTTCCGCTAAAGTTAGAGATCGTACTTGGAGTAATGCATATTTTAAGGGGATAAACCTGAGCTTTGAAACATTAATTGGAAGAAACTGTTCGCGAATGGGAGCCATTCAATCGTGTGATAATGAGAGTTCAGAAACATAATATTCCTGTTGGAGTGAAAGGCAAGGCTGGTAAGATTAGTCAGCAATTGCTGAACACATTTATTAAAATTGTTGTTAAGAATAAAAATGAATCATTTATTAGCTACAGACAGTTGGAATTAATTGAATCTCTTGACAAGTTCAAAGAGTGTAGCGGTATTCTTAAGAAGGAAATCAGGAAGACAAAGACGGGTTGAAATACTATTGCCAGATAAGGGTAAAGATAATTTAAAAAAATAAAGACTACAAATACATTAAGGGCAAGAGAACAAATTGAGAGAGAATAGGTCCCTCTTCTAATCAGTGAGGTTTAACTTGCATTGAACTCGAGGTGATGGGACGGATATGAAATGAATATTTTGCGTCAGTCGTGGCTGTTCAGAAAGAAATGGGTCTTGCACATCTCAGGGAAATAAACATTGATGTTCTGATAACAGTTTACATGATGGAAAAAGACGTGCTGGAGATCATTTAAAATATGAAAGTAGGACCTGATCAAGAGTTTCCCAGATCATTGCAATAATTTAGGAAGGAAATTGCGAGGTCCCTAAGAAAAATGCTTGTATTATCGACGAACACGGGCAAAGTAACGAAGGACTGGAGGGCGAAGAAAGTTATGTCAGATTACAATGGGACCTTGATCAGATGGGCAGATGGGATTAGAAATAGCAGATGGAGTTTAACTTAGATAAATGTTCATTTCTAGTCTCCCTATTATTGGAAATATATTGGTAAACATGAAATGGTTTAGAAAGATTGACACGGATTTTGTTGGGATTGGAGAGTTTGCGCTACAGGGAGAGATTGAACACGTTGGGGCTGTTTACCCTGGAGCATCACAGGCTCGGAGGGTGACTTTACAGAGGTTTCTAAAATCATAAGGGATTATGAATCCCTAAATAATTCATAAGGGATAAGGTGAACAAACAAAATCTTTTTTTCAGCGGAGAGGATTCAAAATCTAGATCGAGCAGATTGAAGGTTAGAGAGGAAAGGTTTAAAAGGGAGCTGTGGGGTAGCTTTCTCAGAGTTAGTGCGTGTATGGAATGAGCTGCCAAAAGAAGTGGTGGAGGCTGGTACAATTTCAACATTTAAAAGGCATCTGGATTTGTCGATATATGAATAGGAAGGGTTGAGAGGGATAAGGGGCTACTGCTGGCAAATGGGACTAGATTCTGTTAGGATAACTGGTCGACATGGATGGATTGGATCAAAGGGTCTTTTTCCGTGCTGTACATCTCTTTGACTCTTTGACTCTATGACTTAATTCTATGAAATCCGTCATTTCTTTAACTATCACACAAGCTGGTAATATTACACCACAACAGAACATTTCATGCTTGCATAGACTGACACCAGTCTAAGACAACAAATAAATATATGAGTGACTTTGAAACATTTTGCATCGACGAGCGAGAATGTAAACTTGAGAATTTGGACGAGAACATGCATGTGTCGGTGACAGTGGGCAGTGGATGGTCAGGAAATAGAATTTGTTGAAAAAACAAACCAGGAAGTTGGAGGAAATTTGGACAAAGCAAATGTGTGGAGTTGGCGCTGGAATACAAGGGCCAGAGTTAACAATTGAATGAGTGACTGTTTCCCCGATGATGAGCTGTGAGGCAGGGGGATGCGTTTAGGAGCTGGTTTACAGATAGAAAAAACCGCCTTGGTGATGATGAAGATTGAACTGATAAAAATGCATTTGTAATGAAAAGGTGGAAATCAAACATTCCGTGTTTTAATTTTGTGAAGATGTGTGGATCAGAGAATTCCATAAGGAAGAGTGAACAGGAGCCTGGCATTACTGTTCAACCTGCAGTGAACGATGATCCTTTCCTCCAGGTATTTTGAATGTATGTGGGTCACTTGCTGTGAACTGTTTGCTAAGAATGAGATTTTTTTGGGCACGCTTAATTCCTCTTTTGGTGATGTTTTTGTTCAGCTTTCTACTGACTGTTGTTCCTTTCTAACAGCACACGGCACTGGCTTTACTCCTGCCGTCTCTTGCATGTTGTTCCTCAGATGGAGTCATTCCCTGCCCATTTGAAAAGCAGTGTCATCATGTTGCTGGTCCTCCTTCTCCATTCGTGCCATTCCTCACGTGGACTCCTCATTCCATTGTCTGCTACAGCTAATGTTGGCTCCCAGTTACATGGATTTATTGACCAATTGAATTATTTTTGTGACTGGATATTTCACTGCACACTTTAACTGAACTCTGAAACCTTTCTGTGTCACCACATAAATGACTGCATTGGTGCAGCAACTAAGGTTCCGCAGCATATATGCAACTTGTTGAAAGAGATAAAAATCATCCACGTATTTACCGATATCATATATGTATAGAGTATACACCAACCAGAGCAATATGAAGCTGACAGATATAGCAAACAGCAAAGTCACAGATTTCTTTCTGCGCTTTATCTCTGGGTCATTCCCTGTTTTTTTCTGACCCCTCAGTACCTTTCGCGCTTTATTGGTCTCGAAGATGTGACTGACTGTCAGAATATTGAGAAAGAGAATCGAAATGAATGGAAGAAGAATTCTTAAAAATGATTCAATATGTCTATAACTCACCCACAAATGATCATTGAAGTAACTCTTTCTGGTGTAACAGTAGAATGGAACATTGTTGAAAAATCTCCCAGGTTTTTTTCGAAAATATTTGGGAATATTCTTTACAGAAAAGAAAATGCAGATTGTTGCCAGAACTCTGTTTGCAGTTTTCACTGTGCAATACTGAGATTTAATCTGATGAAAACAAATGGCGACAAATCGATCAAAAGAAAAAGCAACAGTGAACCAGACAGAACAATCAATTGTGAAGTCAATCAGGACCCCGTTTACACTGCAAACAGGAGTGATGTCCAGGAAGCACCGTGGATAATAATAGTATCTAAATCGAAGAAGTATGACATCAAAAATAATAAACAGGAGATCAGTTACAGCCATTGCGACCAGATAGCGAGTGGTGCATGTTGAAAGACCACACTTGTCTCCAGAGAAAAACACAATCGCCGCTAGACTAACTGTAAGAGAAAGAAAGATAAAAAAAGACCTTGAAATTACTGATCAAATATTCTCTGTGCCTGATGGTTTGAGCACAATGATGTTTGCATGTCATATCGCCCAAACCTTTACAGTTATCACTGCCAAATGAATTATTTTCACATTTTAAAACACGTAGGGAATCATATGAGGATCAAATTACTCCTCTAAATTGATTATGTACTCAATATTTTGGGAGTACTCAGTACTTAAAGTCTTTTGCTTCACTGGTTACTCTGACTGCTTGAGTTGCTCATAAGACCACAACATCCAAATAAATCCACCGGGGATCAATGAAGAATGGGAGACACCAAACATGGACATCGAGTACAAATTTCCTGCACTCGGTTGTGGAGGCTCCACAGCTCAGATTGCTTCCAGAATTGCACATCGACACTGTGTAACTCTGGCGCAGTGCAGTGAATCGAACCACCATGTCCCAGGTTGTATACCCTCTACAGTCAGAAGAGTGCTAATATCGTATTTGGTACGGACACCATCCCCGCAATGCTAAAGATTGCACACTACAGCCTCCACTCAAATACAATCTGAATTGATGAAGCTTTGATCATTGCAAATTTCCGGTTTGGAAATCATGAGATGAATTAAAGCTTCCTGCCTGATGTCCAGGCTCCTGCAGTTCTCCTTGTGAACAGAAATCATCCTCCCAAATTTGGAGCAGAAGCTCCGACTGGGAATCTCTAGAATGTAAGCAGCACTCTCAATGGAGGTCACCAGAATTGTCCCTAGCTTGTTCTGAGAGACCAATACAGTTCACCATTGTTTGGTATCAGAGACAACTTTTGTGGATTCAGTCCAATGCTGATCATTCAGGGAGATGATAGGAGAAAGTGAGGACTGCAAATGCAGGAGATCAGAGTCGAGAGTGTGGTGATAGAAAAGCACAGCATTCCAGATGAAGGGCTCATGCCCGAAATATCGATTCTCCTGTTCTTCAGATGCTGCCTGACCTGTTGTGCTTTTCCAGCACCACATTGTCGACTAAATGTCTGCTATGGCTGAAAATGAAATTTGAATTCAATGAAAATGTGGCCTTCACACTCTAACTGTAACCATTAAACTGTTGTTAACTGTTATGAAAAAAAACCATCCCCTTGACAAAAGTCCCTTCGAGAAGATAATCTTCCATCCTAACATGGTCTGACCTACAAGTGACTCTAAACGCACGACAATTCGGTGACTCCTACACCCCCCCTGGGCAATTTCGGGATGGGGAGCGGCCGAGGCAGTGACACTCACATCCATTGAATGAACAAAAGAAAATGGAAATCCCCCACGCATCCCTAAATCCCCAGAATAGACAGCTTTTCACAGCATCACATTGAAATGAATATCTCGAGTCTAAGTTGATTGTAACAAACATGCAACTCCCAAAACTGATCCACTTTTGAAGATAAGAGATCCTTCACTGAAGTCATCACAGTTTTCTGCAGTCGGGAACGCCAACACATAGACCTGTTCCTAGCACAGCCAACTGAGGCAAAAGGGCTGTCTCTTGACGTTGATACTCACGAGAGTTCGGAAATCCATTGGGATAATGGAAACCCTGAATTCAGTAAGACCTCAGCACCATGCAGCCAAACTTTCACGATGGATGTTTCTCCTGTTCTGTGCTGTACAGGAAATTCCAGTCGACATTAAGCCCCTCAGGGTTCACATGAGTCTTCTTGCAAAGCCAGTAACAGTGATCATTTCTAAATGTAAACTTTAGTCAGGCCAATATTGTTTGCCCAGCTCTAGTCGCTATTTCGATGCTACTGGACATCTGCCTTTTTGAGTATCTGTAATGCCTGGGGTGCAGGAAATTCGAGTGTCTTCGGAAGGGAGTTGCAGAAATATTTCCCAGCAACGGTGATGATACATATACAGTATTTTGAAGTCGTAATGATATTTATTTTGAGAGGGAACTTGCATTTGACAGTGTTTCTCTTTACCTGAACTCTTGATCATGGGTCATGTGTTATGAGGTGTTGTTGAAAGAGAGTTGTGTTGTTCATAGTTTGCCTCTTGTGGGTGGTATCCATTTCTGGTCAGGCATTGGTGAAGAGTATGAGGACTGAATGTGGAGATTGATTGTCTGTATTGCACAATGAGGAGCTCCGTGAATGTTGCACTCAGCTACATCCATCGAGAGCATTCCATCCCATCTATGAGCTCGGCTTACTGGATGGAGGGCACGGATTGGAGAGGGAGGCAGGCAGCGTATTGCTACAGGAATCATAGTGTCTGGCATGCAGCAGTTTCATGACCAGACTGGCTCATTCTCTTGTCAATGGTTGTCTCAGGTCATGCAGTCAGTCATGGTAATGTCGTAGTAAGCCAATGGGAGATTTGTAGATTCTCACTTTTCGGGTTGGTCGTTACCTGGTGCTTGTGGGATGTGAATGTTACTTTCAAATTGTCAGCCCAAGTTTGATGTAACCTCACTGTATATGGAGACAGATATCTTCATGATCTAAGGAGTTTGAAATGGTGCGCAAGCTGCTTTACCTCATTAATAATGATAGAGGGAAGGGTAGTGATGAGGCATTTTCTTTAGTTTGGTGTCTGGGACAACACTCTGAAGAATTCCTGCAAATATGTAAGATGACTGAGGTGATTGACCTCCATCAGTCATAACTATCTTCACCTGTATTCAGGATTGATACTAAAACAAGCTGGCTTCTCATTATGTTCAATTCTTTGAGGGCTCGCTACTGTGGATATGTGTTCATAACTTACATGTTTAAGAGCTGAATATATCTCCAAAAGTAGGGCAAATATAACTGAGGAGCAGATAGTACATGTTTCTGTAAATGGAAGACAATTCTGAGTTTGTCACACTTTAGAGTGAACATGTGGCTATGCTGGAATGTCAGAGGCGATGGAACAAAACTGTACAATGTGTGATTGAGATTGGACACCCGTCAGAGTCGGTCTGCTTGTCATTATCACACACAAAAAAACAGAAAAGTCATAGTTCTGGAAATGGCTTTGTGAGCTCTGTTAGTGACATAGTTTGTACAGATGGCGGGTAAAACGGAATCAGGTCAAGGTCTCATTCAGTTTCTGTACTTAATGCACCAAGTGCTGTATTCTGTACTGTTAATTCTCTGCAATGTTCTTCAACGCATGTGTTAACCATAGTCATAATGTTGTAGATACTAGTCAATTACTTGATAAAATAATGTATTAATATATATTTTCTTTACGTTTCTATATTGCTTTAAATCATTTTGCAGCACAACCGTCATCAAATACTCTTCCCCACCAGGAGAACATGGATTATAAAGCAGCGATCAGTGTAAAATTTACTGTAAATAGATGATGGATCATAGATCACAAATTAATGATCTAATCAGATTCAGAGGTGGAATAGTGGCAATCTCTCTAGCTCGATATCCACAGTTATTAACATCGAGATAATGAATGAGAGCAGTCATGTCCTACAGTTTGTTCGAACTTTGCTGAATGATTAATCACTCCCAAAAATATTATTTAAGGAAACATTATATGCCTGTGGGACAATTAATTGAATTCACGCCTTTGTTCTGCTATTTTCAATTTTGCAAGACGTCACATCTATCTTTCCCCAATAGAAAACTTTACCTTTGTAAACATAGTACGAAATATATTCAAACAAAGATTATCCCGTTTGTAATCCATCGTGTTGCCAAACTCCATCAGTGAACAGATCAGAAATGACAACAGTCATATTAAAGAAGCATCGCTTTGTTCCAGTCAAATTATGTTCCTAGTTGCCACTGCATTCAAATCTTCCTTTTCATTTAATTCCCCACGAGTTAAATTCTATCCTCAGATATACTCCTTCTTGGGCACGACCACGGTGCTGAATTGTTCCCTTCTCATACTCACACTCATACTCAGTGTTATTGTATTTTGCCAGAAGCTCCCAATAACACTTGGAGACTGGGCTCGTTGTTCTCCTTTGGCGAAGAACCCAGACCCAGTTAGAATTTTAGAGAAAGCTGCTCACTGCATCACATTGCCACGGGAATCCGATGTTGCATTCAGGTTATTGACCCACATTCAGGACAGCTCTCTCCTGAAAGATATTTCCAATATTATTTACAAGTGAGGTCATGGATATTCCCCCATTCTGCTACACACTGACAGCAATGCTGTGTTGACAGATACTCGAGAAAAGCAACAATACTGGGTCAGAAGTTCATATCTGAGCAGTAAACCACACTCAATGCAATTCTACAATGACACATTCTCCCAGGTCTACGAGGCAACAGTAATAACAGGTTATTCCCCTTCCAGTACAATTCTACAATCTGTAACAGCTTCATTCAGAGTTACTCCTGGAGATCTAGATTAACAGTACGAACCATTCGAATCAATCACTGGATAATGTACAGTGTCTATGAATTATAAACAGAAATTTTCTTTTCAAAGTTGAGGAATTACAGCACAGAGTTAGTTTGGATATGTTAACTACGTGCATTTCTCTCACATTTGGAAGTCATATCAACCTGATTATCTGCCCTCACAAAATCATTCCTCCACACATCCACTGATTAAGAAAAACACCTAAGATCATCATGGTCATCTGCCCTTCGCTTATCATTCCATAATAATCTGCCCAACACACCCATTGCCTTCCTGTTTGAGCGACCTGCCTGAGCAAGACCCACCAACACAATCCCTTCGCATCAAGGAATGGGAAACACCGGGTATCACTAAGAGCTGGGTTGTTACGAAATCCATTTGACAAATAGCAGAATTTGAACTCCCACAGAGAGAATGTGGTCTGAGTAAAAACTTTCTTGACCAGCCAGGGCCGGTGCTCAGCCAAACCCCATCAATATGGCATGAGGGCAAACCCATTCTGCACAGTATAGAGAAACAGGCAACACTGCACATTACTGAGGTGCCTCCTCATCAAACAACGATTTTCTTTAAACTCAGTAAGTGAGGGCACTATCAACTGACATCGACATTTACCTTACTGAATGGAAAGAAAATAATTATCAGTCATAGAGCGGAAATGAGCGATTTAATGCATAGCTTTGTGGAAATTTAAATTGTAACAAGACTTACCAGGAAGACCAACAATAGCAAGGACAGTGTAATATACTTTCGCGACCATTTGCCTTGGCAGATGCATTGTGTTGTTTGTGAAACAATCTCCCCGTTCCTGCTGCTGGCAGATTGTAAGAATTTGAGAATTCTCTCGGATTTTTAGCTGACCCAGTTCCAGAGACTTTATTTTATATTGTGTGATATCTCCTCTGGGAATCTATGATTTTTTAAAATATAATTTTGAACAAACAGATTGCTACAACAGGTTTATTTTAACGATATGATATCATGGAGATTTAAGTCTGTATTTGAACTCCCCAAAGACTGGATTAATCTGATCCTATTAAGGTGACAAATGTTACTTGCAACTCGTCTTCAAATAGCAATACTTGAAATTATATTTCACTCACCATCAGTCCCATTAATAACCAAATATCTTTTGATATTCTTTTCAGTGATGGCTTTCACTTTTCCGAGGCTTTGCAGTCATTCCATATCTCATGTTGCAGAGCTGCTTTTCTACTGCACATTGTTCTCCCTCTTTTTTCCTTGTTTATTCAATTTTACAACACAGTTGAGAAATGTGTCTGTGAGTGAGCACTGTAATACAGAACCTGAAGCTGATGCTGACCACAACAACAGTTGGAACTTACACTGCGAAATATTTCTTTAAAACAGATCGGAACAAACTCGGAAGTGATTTCGAACCTTCATTTCAGAATTACAGAATGATGGAATCCCATAAAACAGAAGAGGCCCTTTAGCTTATCATGCTTAA
This sequence comes from Hemiscyllium ocellatum, assembly GCF_020745735.1. Classification (NCBI taxonomy): domain Eukaryota; kingdom Metazoa; phylum Chordata; class Chondrichthyes; order Orectolobiformes; family Hemiscylliidae; genus Hemiscyllium; species Hemiscyllium ocellatum. Next base: position 6,263,449 of record NC_083440.1, on the reverse strand, counting down.
ACTACAGTCAATCTACATCATTCCCACTGCACAGCACTGGGCCCCTCGCCTTGAGTGTTATGACATTTCAAGTACATATGCAAGTTCGTTTTAAATGTTTCTTGCCTGAAGTATCATCGCAATCAGTGCATTGCAGGCCTCTAACATCCACGAGGTAAGAAGGTATTTCCTCACGTCCCCCTAAACCTCCTGCCTTTCAGATCAAAATCGTGCCATCTTCTTATCGCCCCCTCGACAAAGAGAAAATAACTGTTTTCTGTTCACCCTGTTCACGCCCTCCATAGCCTAATATACATCGACCTCTGTTCTAGAGTCATAGAGATGTACAACACGGAAACAGACCCTTCGGTCCAACCCGTCCATGCCGACTAGATATCTCAACCCAAACTAGTCAAACCTGCCAGCATGCAGCCCATATCCCTCCAAACCCTTGTTATTCATACACCAATCCAAATGCCTCTTAAATTTTGCAATTGTACGAGCCTCCATCACATCCTCTTCAGCTCATTCCACACATGTCCCAACCTCTGCGTGAAAAAGCTGCCCCTAAGCTCTCTTTTATAACTTTGCCCTGTCACCCTAAACCTATGCCCTCTAGTTCAGGACTCCCCGAACACAGGGAAAGATTTTGTGTACTGATCCTATCCATGCCAATCATAATTTTGTAAACCTCGATAAGGTCACCCCTCTGACGCTCCAGGGAAAACATCCCCACCCTGTGCAGCCTCTTCCTATAGCTTAGATCCTCCAAACCTGGTAACATCCTTATAAATCTTTTCTGAACCCTTTCAAGTTTCACAATATCTTTCCGATAAGAAAGAGACTAGAATTGGATGCAATATTCCAGCAGTGGCCTAACCAATGTCCTGTACAGCCGCAACGTGGCCTCCCAACTCCTGTCCTCAACACTCTGATCAATAAATGAAAGAATACTAAACGCCTTTTTCACTATCCTATCTCCCTGCAACTCCACTTTCAAGGAGCTCTTAACCTGCACTCCAAGGTCTCTTTGTTCAGCAACAGTCGCTAGGTCCTGAGTAAAAAGTGAAGAAGGCCCGCTATGATTTGCTTTCCCAAAATGCAACACCTCACATTTATTTGAATTAAAATCCATTTGCCACTTTTCAGCCTATTGGCCAATCTCGTCCAAATGCTGTTGTTATGTGGCTTATCCCCCTTCGCTGTCCACTATACCTCCAATTTTGATGTCATCTGCAAACTTACTAACTGTACCTCTTATGCTCGCATCCAAATCATTCATGTAAATGACAAAACGTAGAGGGCCCAGCACCGATCCTTGTGGCACTCCACTGATCACAGGGCTCTAGTCTGAAAAACAACCCTCCACCAAAATCTTTGAGCCAGTTCTGTATCCAAATGGCTAGTTCTCCCTGTACTCCACGAGATATAACCTTGCTAATCAGTCTCCCATGCGGAACCTTGCCAAACGGCTTACTGAAGTCCATATAGCTCACATCTAATACTCTGCCCTCAACAATCTTCTTAGTTACTTCTTCAAAACCTCGGTCAAGTTTGTGAGGCATGATTTCCCACGTACAAAGCCATGTTACTATCCCGAATCAGTCCTTGCCTTTGCAAATACAGGTACATCCTGTCCCTCAGGATACCCTCCAACAACTTGCCCACCACCGAGGAAAGGCTTACCGGTCTATAGTTCCCTGGATTGATACTACCGCCCTTCTTAAACTGTGGCACCGCGTTTGCCAAACTTCAGTCTTTCGGCACCTCACCTGTGACTCTCAATTATACAAATATCTCAGCAAGAGGCCCAGCGATCACTTCTCTAGCTTCCCACAGACCTGTGGACTTCACTTCATCAGGCCCTGGGGATTTATCAAGCTTTAACCGTTTCAAGACATTCAGCACTTACTCCTCTGTAATCTGGACATTTTGCAAGATGTCACCATCTATTTCCCTCCAGTCTATATCTTCCATATCCGTTTCCACAGTAAATTCTGATGCAAAATATTCATTTAGTATCTCCCTCCCCCTCAACCCAATTTTCTGTCGTTCTTTGAGGGGGCAGATTCTCTCCATTGTTACCCTTTTATCCTTAAAATATTTGTAAAACCCTTTGGATTCTCCTCAATTCTCTTTGTCAAAGCTATCTCATCTCCCCTTTTTGCCTCCTGATTTCCCTCTTAAGTATACTCATACTGTCGACTGCAACCCCAACTTAACCAGCCTCGCTCTTCACAGCTAAATTGCTATAGCCCAGACAACATTCTACTGACATACCTTTGCTCTCCCTGCAATGTAGTCTCATCCTCCCTATGGTACAGTGACAAGAACCACATACAATACTCCAATTGTGGCCGAACCAAAACCCTGTACAGCTCCAACAGGACCTCCAAGCTCTTATACTCTATGACTCTGCTTTGTGCCTTCTTAACGCCCCGAAAAGACGATCCTGATGCCTTCAGGGATCTGTTGACATACACCTCAAGATGATTCAGGTCCATTGATGTTCCCAGTGTGCTAACATTCATTGCGTACTGCCTTGTCTTTTGACGTCTGCCAAAGTCATGATCTCACATTTATTTGAATTAAATTCCATCTGCCACTGCTCTGCCCATCTCACCATTCTGACCAATCTGACTATTTCTGTCCGCAACCTAAGACGATTTTCCTCACTGCCAAAAACCCAGGCAATATTTGTATCATCTGCAAATTTACTTGTCTTCCCCAACCACCTTTCCTACTCCCTCCCCCCATCACACACACACATGTACACATCAATATCATTTATGATTATTATAACCAATACGGTACCCAGCACTGATCCCTGTCGTCCACCACAGGACACCAGTTTCCACTTACACAGCCTTCCACCAACGCCACCTACCACATCGAACTGCAGCAATTTTGGAGCCAAGCAGCTAATTTACTCTGGAAGACATGTGGGTTCATTTTAGTTGTCAATTTGCCGTGTGGGGCCTTGTGAAAGTCTGTGATAAATCTGTACAAACCAGATCAATTCCCTCCCCTCGTCCACAGACCTGGACACCTCCTCTAAAAACTCCACCAAATTTGCGAGGTATTCCCCCCTCCCACACTGACAGAGCCGTGTTGATTGTGCATGACCAAGCCTTGCCTCTCAAAATGGAGATTAATTCTCTTCTTCGGCACTTCCTCCAATAGTTTTCCAGACAGCAATGTGATAATCACCAATCTGTAATTCCCCTCTATCTCTTAACACCATCCAGAAGAGTGGAAAAAACATCAGCTAACCTCCAGCCCTCTGGCATTTCCCCAGTCACCAGAAAAGAATTAAAGGTTTGGGACAGAGTCCTCCCTCGTCTCTTTGTTTACAATTCCTCCAGACCTTTGGGTTTGATCTATTTAAATTCACTAAACCTCCAATACCTGCTCGCATCATCCCGAAATCTGCTCAAGAGAGATCGATCTGAGACGGGTACAGCTGAGAACAGAAGTGAGTCAAACAATCAGGCAAGGCAGAGACAAGGGAGATGAATACATTAAACTGCATTTATTTCAATGCAAGAGGCCTAACGGTGAAGGCAAATGAGCTCGGGTCATGGTTAGGAACATGTGACTGGGATGTCATTGCAATTACGGAAACATCGTTTAGGGATTGGCAGGACTGGCAGTTTCATGATCCAGGATACAAATACTACAGGAAGGATAGAATGGGAGGCAAGAGAGGTGGGGGAGTGGCATTTTTGAAAAGGGATATCATTACAGCTGTGCTGAGGGAGGATATTCCTGGAAATACATTCAGAGACGTTATTTCGTTGGAACTGAGAAATAAGAAAGGGATTATCACCTCATTGGGATTGTGTTATAGACTCCCCAATTGTCAGAAGGAAATTGAGAAGCAAACTTGTAAGGAGATCCCTGCTATCTATAAGAATAATAGGGTAGTTTTGGTAAGGGATTTTAACTTTCCAAATATCGACTGGGACTGCCATAGTCTTAAAGGTTTAGGTGGAGAGGAATTTCTTCATTGTGTGCAAGACAATCTTCTGATTCAGTTTGTAGATGTTTCGAGTAGAGAAGGTGCAAAATCTGACCGACTCTTGGGAAATAAGGGAGGGCAGGTGACTGAGGTGTCAGTGGGGGAGCACTTTGGGGCCAGCGACCATAATTCAATTTGTTTTAAAATAGTGATGGAAAAGGATAGACCAGATCTAAATGTTGAAGATCTAAATTGGAGACAGACCAATTTTGACGGTATTAGGGAAGAATGTTCGAAAGTTGATTGGAGGCAGATGTTCGCAGGTAAAGGGACGGCTGGAAAATGGGAAGTCTTCAGAAATAAGGTAACAAGAATCCGGGGAAAGTATATTCCTGTCAGGGTGAAAGGGATAGTTGGTAGATATTGGGAATGCTGGATGGCTAAGTAAATTGAGGGTTTGATTAAGAAGAAGAAGGCAGCATATGTCAGGTATAGACAGAATGGATCGATTGAACCTTGGAAAAATATAAAGAAAGTATTAATATACTTAAGAGGGAAATCGGGAGGACAAATGGGATCACGAGATATCTTTGGCAAATAGAATGAAGGAGAATCCAAAGCGTTTTTACAAATATATTATGGACAAAAGGATAACTAGGGAGAGAATAGGCACCCTCAAAGATCAGCAAGACGGCATTTGTGTGGAGCCACAGAGAATGGGGGAGATACTAAATGAACATTTTGCATCAGTATTTATTGTGAAGGATATGGAATGTATATAATATAGGCAAATACATGTTGACATCTTGCAAAATGTCCAGATTACAGAGGAGGAAGTGCTGGATGTCTTGAAACAGTTAAAAGTGGATCAATCCCCTGGGCCTGATCAGTTCGTAAATTTGCAAATGACACCAAAATTGGTGATGCAGAAGACAGCGAACAGGGTACCTCAGATTACAACAGGATCTGGAGCAGGTTGGCCAATGGGCTGAGAGGTGGAAGATGGAGTTTAATTCAGATAAATTCGAGATGCTGCATTTAGGGAAAGCAAATCTTAGCAGGACTTATACACTTAATGGTAAGGCCCAAGAGAGTGTTGTTGAACAAAGAGACATTGGAGTGCAGGTTCAAAGCTCGTTGAAAGTGGAGTCGCAGGTCGATAGGATACTGCAGAAGGCGTTTGGCATGATTTCTTCTATTGGTAAGAGTGTTGAGGACAGGAGTTGAGAGGTCATGTTGCGCCAGTACAGGACATTGGTTAGGCCACTGTTGGAATATTGCATGCAATTCTGGTCTCCTTCCGATCGGAAAAATGTGAAACTTGAAAGGGTTCAGAAAAGATTTTCAAGTATGTTGCCAGGGTTGGAGAATTTGAGCTACACGGAGAGGCTGAATAGGCTGGGGCTATTTTCCCTGGAGCGTCAGAGGCTGAGGGGTTACCATATAGAGGTTTATAAAATTATGAAGAGCATTGATAGGATAAACAGATAAAGTCTTTTCCGAGGCGTGGCGTAGTCCAGATCTAGAGGGCATAGGTTGAGGGTGAGAGGGGAAAGATATAAAAGAGACATAAGTGGCAAAGTTTTTTTCACGCAGAGTGTGGTACAAGTATGGAATGAGCTGCCAGAAGATGTGATGGATGCTGGCACAATTGCAACATGTAAAATGCAGCTCGATGGGTATATGAATGGAAACATTTGGAGGGATATGGGCTGGGTGCTGGCAGGTGGGACTAGATTGGGTTGGAATATCTGTTTGGCATGTACAGGTTTCACCGAAGTGTCTGTTTCCATGCTGAAATCTCGATGACTCTATGACTCCATAACTCAGGGCGGGTTACCTGTTATTCTGTATATAAACCACCCAGAGAGGAAAACTCAGAGATCAAGACAGAGACAGGATTTGTGGAATATATGATGAGATTAAAGTGGTGATGCTCACCATTCAGGTTGGTCCCAGCTCTCTCAATGGTCTCTCTCACTCCCTCTTTCCCACTGAGGACAGACCCGTCTCCTGGGGCTTGCAGTAGGAGGGGCTGGTTCAGGGAGGGAACGGGCGGTATTAAAGGATCAAACTGGGATTTGAGATTCAAACACACCCCACACACTCACGCACAGAGACAGACACAACTGCACAGATACTCACCCCTTGCTCAGTGCATATGGTGAAAGGGACAGTGGCTGCCAGAACCTGTTTGAAATACTCTCAGGTCTGTCACGCAAAGACATCCTTTCCACCCAAATCCTAGCTTATCCTGTCAGCTCCCAGCTCCCTCTCTCTCTGGCAAACCTCCCACAAAGAGGGGGTACAGCCAGTGTTATTTTTTGGTGGATCAGAGAGAGGGAGGTGAGTGAGAAAGCAACAGTTCAATAGTTTAGTCCAGACGGCCGTCTGTTTTTTACTGCTTAGTATTTTACTGCCTTTGAATGAAAGCTGTATTCTCATCCAGATCAAATTCATTTTGTCTTAGGTTTTCCGACTGATCAATGTCAAAATCATCACTTGCAATTGCCGGGAATCAAACCTCGGTCACCTGTTTGGAAGGCAGCTATACTCACCACGATAGCAACATCATTGTTCACTTTACCTCAACATCATCCCCAAACACATTTTGGAAAGACCTTTGTCATGACAAAGAAAATGTGATATTGCGTCATGTGGCAGTATCTGATTAAAAAAAAAGCAGATTTGAGGAAGCATCTTCAATCAGAGGGAGAGCTGCGTCATTGGAAGGTACAGAGAGAGAGACCAGGAGTCTCTCTGGTTGGGCTGGGATTCCCTGCCAATCCATCAGCTGGTTCATGTAAAGGAAGGAATAAAGCAATGGAGTGATACGTGATTGAATGGAAATGAAGCACATTACTGTTGAAAATCAACTTGCAGTTAGAAGACATAGACTTTTTTTATAGGTCATTATTTATCGTGAGAATAGAAGATTTTCTCCGCCCTTTTTGACGAGATGTGAATTCAGTGGGGAAGAGTAGAGGGGATTCTGTCACTGTGTTTCCCTCTCTGGGCCTGGAGTGAACAATGATCCTTTCCACCTGCTCATGTCTTTATGTATCCGTGTCATCCACTGAGAACTGATTACTTGGCAGGAATGTATCTTTTGTGCATGCCTGACTCGCCTTTAGGTTATGTTTTTGTTGTTCACCTTTCTACTCACAGTTGTTCCTTGCTAATAGCACTTTGCACTGGATTTATTTCTCCAGTCTCTTTTGTTTTATTCCTCAGATGGAGTCCTTCCTTGCCTATTTGAAACGGAGTGTTCCCATGTTTCTGCTCATCCATCTCCTTTTGGGCCATTCTTCACGAGGACTCCTCGCTCCATCTGCTGCAGCTAATGTTGGTTCTAAGTTACATGGATTTGTTCACCAATTGAATTATTCTTATAACTGGATATTCCACTGCATATTTTATGGTATATTTTAGAGTAAGCATAAATTTTACAAGAGAGACGGTTTGCACCTTAATAGGTTAGCGACCAGCATTCTGGCAGGCAGGTTTTCTACTGAAACACTGTTACATTTAAACGAAGTAGCGGGGGAGAGGGGACAAAATGAATGCTTAAAAAGGAAACTGAAGGTGAAATTAGAACAAGAGAAGTCAAGAAAGATAACTGTATCAATGAAGCAGAAAACTCGGAAAGGGATCATGCTGTAAGGTTGAGTGAAATAAGGGTTGTTGAGAAGGGTGAGAGCAGTAACAAATTAAAAATACTATATATGACTGCACGAAGCATTTGACATAAGATGGATGAGCTTGAGGCTCTGTTGGAAATGGGCAGATACGGTATTGTGGGGATAACTGAGACGTGGCTACAAGTGGACAGGGTCGGGGAAATGAATATTCAAGGCTACGCGTGCTACCGTCAGGACAGACTGACGAGCAGAAGCGGGTGGGGTGGACTCGTTGGTAAGGGAGGATATTCAGTCCCTTGCGTGGGGGGACCAAGAGTCAGCGGATGCAGAGTCAGTGTGGATAGAGCTGCGAAGTACTAAGAGTAAAAAGACTCTCTTGGGAGTCATCTACAGGCCCCCAAACAGTAGTCTGGATATCGGATGTAAGATGAATCAGGAGCTGAAATTTGCCTGTCGCAAAGATGTTACGACAGTTGTTATGGGGGTTTTTAACATGCAGGTAGACTGGGAGAATCAGGATGGTATTGGACTTAAAGAAAGAGACTTTGTGAAGTGCCTCCGAGATGGATTCTTAGAGAAGCTGGTGCTGGAGCCGACCAGGGAGAAGGCAATTTTGGATCTGGTATTGTGTAACGAACCAGAATTGGTCAGAGACCTCGAAGTGAAGGAACCATTGGGAAGTAGTGACCATAATACATTAAGCTTCAATCTGCAACTTGAGAGGGAGAGGGTGCAGTCGGAAGTGACAGCACGTCTGTTGAATAAAGGGAACTGTGGAGATATGAGGGAGGAGCTGGCCAAAGTTCGATGGTGCAATACCTCAGCAGGGATGAACAATGGCGGATATTTCTGTGTATCATGCAAAAGTTGCAGGATCAGTCCATTCCTAAAAGGAAGAAAGATCCCAGGAGAAGGCATAGGCGGCCGTGGCTGACGAGGGAAGTTAAGAAACATATAAAGTTAAAAGAGAAAAAGTGTAACATAGCAAAGATAAGTTGGAAAACTGAGGACTGGGAAGCTTTTAAAGAGCAACTGAGGATTACTACGAAGGAAATACGTACAGGAAAAATGAGGTACGAAGGTAAACAGGCCAATAATATAAAGGAAGAGAGTAAAAGTTTTTTTCAGTATGTGCAAGACAAAAAAAATGGTTAGGACTAAAATTGGGCCCTTCAAGACAGAAACAGAGGAATATATTATGGGGAACAAAGAAATGGCAGAAGAATTAAATGGGTACTTCAGATCTGTGTTCACTGGGGAAGACACAAGCAATCTCCCTGAGGTAACAGTGGTTGAAGGACCTGAACTTAAGGGAATCTTTATTTGCCAGGATTTGGCGTTGGAGAGACTGTTAGGTCTGAAGGTTGATAAGTCTCCGAGGCCTGATGGTCTACATCCAAGGGTAACGAAGTTGGTAGCTCGGGAAATCACGAATGCGTTGGTGATTATTTTCCAGAGTTCGATAGATTCGGGGTTGGTGTCCTGAGGATTGAAGGGTGGCTAATGTTATACCACTTTTTTAAGAAAGGTGGGAGAGAGAAAGCAGGAAATTATAGAACAGTTCGTCTGACCTCAGTGCTGGGAAAGATGCTGGAGTCTATTATGAAGAATGAAATTACAGCACATCTGGATATAAGTAACAGGATAGGACAGAGTCAGCATAGATTTATGAAGGGGAAATCATGCTTGCCTAATCTTCTTGAATTTTTTGAGGATGTAACTCTGAAGATGGACGAGGGAGACCCAGTAGATGTAGTGTACCTGGACTTTCAGAAAGATTTTGATAAAATCCTACACAGGAGGTTAGTGAGAAAATTAGGGCGCATGGTATTGGGGGGAAGTACTAGATTGGATTGAAAATTGTTTGGCTGATAGGAAACAAAGGGTAGTGATAAACGGCTCCATTTCAGAAAGGCAGGCAGTGAACAGTGGGTTACTGCAGGGATCCGTGCTGGGACCACAGCTTTTTACAATATATGTTAATGATATAGAAGATGGTATCAGCAATAACATTAGCAAATTTGCAAATGATACAAAGCTGGGTGACAGGGTGAAATGTGATGAGGATGTTAGCAGATTGCAGGGTGACCTGGACAACTTAGTTGAGTGTGCAGGTGCATGGCAGATGCAGTTTAATGTGGAAAGAACAGGAAGGCAAATTACTACCTCAATGGAATCAATTTAGGTAAAGGGGCAGTACAGAGATATCTGGGTGTTCTTGTACACCAGTCAATGAAGGCAAGCATGTAGGTACAGCAGGTAGTGAAGAATGCCAATAGCATGCTGGCCTTCATAACAAGAGGAATTGAATATCGTAACAAAGGGGTGCTTCTGCAGCTGTACAGGGCTCTGGTGAGGCCACACCTGAAGGACTGTGTGCAGTTCTGGTCTTCAATTTTGAGGAAAGACATTCTGGCTGTTGAGGGAGTGCAACGTAGGTTCACGAGTTCAATTCCTGGAATGGCGAGATTACTTTACACTGAAAGAATGAAGCGACTGGGCTTGTATAGCCTTGAGTTTAGAAGGCTGAGAGGGGATCCGATTGTGACATATAAGATTATGAAAGGATAGGACACTCTAGCAGCAGGAAACATGTTTCTGCTGATGGGTGAGTGCTGAACCAGAGGACACAGCTTTAAAATACGAGGTAGACCATTTAGGACAGAGATGACGAGAAAATTCACCACCCAGAGAGTGGTGGCTGTGTGGAATGCTCTGTCGCAGAGGGGAGTGGAGGCCCAGTCTCTGGATTCATTTATGAAAGAGTTGGATCGAGATCTCAAAGATAGTGGAATCAAGGGTCATGGAGATATGGCAGGAAGAGGATACTAATTAGGAATTATCAGCCACGATCATATTGAATGGCGGTGCAGGCTCGAAGGGCTGAATGGCCTAATTCTGCCGCTATTGTCTATTGTCTATTGTCTAACTGGTTTACGTACCACCATATAAACAAGTGCATTTGTGCAGGAACTGAGATTCCGCAGCATATATGCGACTTCTCAAAAGAGACGATAATCAGTGGGATCCAAGGAAGAACCAGCTTGAAAGAACCTAAAAACAAGCAACAACCACAACAGTATGAAGCTGGTGGATATGGCAAACAGTAAAGTCACAGAATTCGTTCTGCTCTCTGTCTCTGGGTCATTTTCTATTTTTCTCTGACCCCTCAGTCCCTTACACATCTTCACATCCTCGAAGATGTGTCGGGCAGTCAGAACGTTGAGAAAGAGAATAAAAGTGAATGGTAACATTGGTGCTAAAAAAATGTTCAAAACATAGAAAACTTTCCCACCGGTCACGAAAAAAAACTTGACCTCGTTTTACAGTACCATGAAACATTGTTAATATTCTTTCCTGTTTTATATCGAAAGCAGTTGGGAATGTTCTTTAAAGAAAACAAAATGCAGATTGTTACTACAACTCTCTTCGCAGTTTTCTCTGAACAATATTTATTTTTCATCTGATGAAAACATATGGCCATAAGTCGATCAAAAGCAAAAACGACAGTGAACCAGACAGAACATTTAACAGTCAAGCAGTTCAGGAGATAGATAACACTACAAACAGGACTGATGTCCATAAAACACTCTGGATAATAATAATATAGAAATCGATTAAGTAGTATGTCGAAAACAATGAACGGTAGATCGGATGTTGCCACGGCCACCAGATAGTGAGTGGTGCATATAGAAAGACCACACTTCCACCGAGCTAAGATTATAATCACCACTTGATTAACTGTAAGAAGAGAGAGAGAAAAGAATAAACAGACTTGAAGTCACTGATCGAACATTCTCTGATGCCTGAGCCCAGATGTAAATAATTACACAAAGATAATTGTTGCTCCATGTCATATAATGTTTAAATAATCCGAACCACAGCAGCAACCCCTCTCTAAATGAATAATTTGCATTTTTCAAAAGAATTCGAAAGAGCATTAACAGCAGATTGCTCACTGAAACATTGTCATGCACTCAACATTTTTTGGGACTTGGCAGTGGTTGATTTCACCTGGTGTATAGGTTACTCAGATTGGCTGGATATTTCCCTGAGACCACAATATCCATACAATAACATTTCGATTCAGTAAAACAAAAAAAAATGGGAGAGACACCTAATATGTACATTGTTTGCAAAATTGTGTTTTGGAGCCTCCACAGTTCAGGTTGCCCCCAGAATTGTGTATCCACACTGTATGAACGACAGCACAGGGAATTGAATCACCCCACAGTGTCTAGGAATAAATGCTGTCCACAATGTGGATGAAGAAATGATCGGGCATTGAGTCCCTCCCTCATGGACAGGATTGAACATCCTGACAATCCGTACCATGCAAGTATTCAGCTATGAATCCAACCACTATGTCCCAAGCTGCATTCCCACTGAAATCATAAGCACTTCAACATTTGACATGGATTCTCCCACATGTCCACTCCGTACACCACAGCCCCCAACCAAATAAAACCTGAATCCATGCTGCATTGTTCATTGCCACTTTCTGATTTAGAAATCATACATTTTATCAGTGATTATGTGAAGCTTCCATCCTGATGTCCAGGCTCATGCTTCCGAACTCCTCTACTTGTGAAGAGACCCCCCTCCCAGATTCAGAAAACACACTGGGGCTAGGAATCCGCATCACCTAACTAGCATTCCTCATGGCAACCATCAGAGACTGTTTCTGTAATAGAATCATAGAAATCCTACCGTGCTGAAAGAGGTCATTCGGCCCATCGAATCTGCAGCAAGCCTTTGTAGAGCATCCTAACCAGGCCGCGCCAAATGGATGCGGTTTTATCATGACCAACTCACCTAACCAGATATCCTGGACAAGATGGGACAAGTTAGCCTTGCTGAAACATCTAATGTGCGCACCTTGGATTTTGAAAGGAAACCAGAGCACCTATTGGAAACCCATGCAGACACACGGAGAATGTGCAAACTCCACACAGTCACTCAAGGATGGAATCGAACCCTGGACCTTGGCACTGTGAGGCCGCAATGCTAACCACTGTGCCACCGTGCCACTCTTAAATCTCCGAGAGATTCACGCCATTACTGAAGTAAATGTTGACCTTGCCAGCCACAGCCACATCCTGTCAATGAAAAGAAGAAAATGGGTGTTCCCCATATATAGCCAACTCCCTGCTGCAGCCAACTGCTCCCTTTATAGATCATTCTCAGGGAATAGATATCCCCACGCTGCTTCCATTATCACACATATGAAATGATACTCTCCAAATTTGATTCAATTTCAAAGATCAAGAATTTGGGAAAGTTATTGGATTTGGTAAAATAAGTTATGACAGGGATTATCTGCTCAGCATCTAGCCATTCAGGCAAGACATTTTTCCTTCTCTCTGCCATACAAGACATTCCCTTTGACACTGGCCACCCCTCGGGTTCAGAAATATACTCTTGCAGAATTCAGAATGGGGTTTATTTTGAAATGTACCTCTGGAATGTGAGCTTTAGTTGCCTGTCCAGTATTCATTGCCCAGCTCTATTCATGTTTGTGATGGGACTGGAGATCCACCTTTTTGAATGTCTACACTGCTCGAGATACGGAAAAACCCACAGTGTTTCTGCGCACAGCTGCAGAATTTTTACTCAGCAACATAGAAGGAATGACAATATTTTTCTCTCAGAGTGATATCCACCTTGAAAGGGGAATTTCTTTTCATGGTGCTTCTCTGCATCTGCTGTCGTTGTTCTTCCGAGATAGCATGGAAGCTGCTATTCAAATCAAACTTGCAGCGTTCCTGGATTGGATCCTGTAGGTGATATTCATTGCTGGTCATAGCGTCAGTGATGAAGAGTGCACTGAATGATCTGTGTGCCAACCACCACGACCAGCTGTTTGTCCTGTGCAATGCGATCTGCATTTGAGCTGCACTCAGCCGATACGTGGAGAACATTCAATGCCAGCCCTGAATTGTGCATTCTGGATGGTGGACATGGCTTGGAGAGTCAGGCAGAGAACTTACTGTCCCAGTGATAAGAGTACCTGACATACTGCCATGGCTGAAGTACTTGCCTGGCTGGACCAGATCATTTTATCATCAATGGTTAGTCGAGGTTATTGATAGAGACAGAAATTTGCAGATGCTGGAATTCAAGGGAAACAAGCAGGTGGCTGGAAGAACGCAGTAAGCCAGATAGCGTCAGGAGGTAGAGGAGTCAATGATTCGGGTGTAACCCTGCTTCAGGATGTCGGGGTGGGGTGTGGAATGGGTGTATATGGAACTGCAGATAAAGCATGTGGTGGGGAGCATGCAAGGTAGTGAGGTGGGGAGAGCTGATCACAGGTAAAGAGTATGGCCTGATTGCTCTTTCGGAAGAATGAATCCAGTTGGTAGCGAGAATGAAGCATCAATTTGAGGAGTGGAAGGGAGGGGAGGGGCTGGGAAGGCAGTCGTCTGATGGTAATGGAGGTCATTTGAAATTAGAGAACTCAGTGTTGAATGCTTGGGCTGTAGGCTGCTCATGGGGAAGATGACGTGCTGTTTCTCCAATTTACAGTCTGATTCGTTGCTCAACATAACTTCATTTATTCAAGGGTTCATATTGTGAACATGTGCTCATAATTTATATGTTTAAGAGCTTCAGGTTTCTTTCCAGCAATGAACATTTAACTGTAAAAATAGCCTATTGAGAAACAGATCATCGATCCTTCTGTAAATGCAAGGCAAACAGGCAAACAATTTTGAGTTTGTTGCATAACAGAGTTAACATTTGGAGATAGAAAGGACAGCAGATGCTGAAAGGCCGAGTGGATAGAATGTGAAGCTGGAAGGCACAGCAGGTCAGGCAACATGTGGTTGTTTTGGAAGGTCAGAGGCTACGGTACAATAAACAAGCAACAAGTGACCGAGTTTGGGCTCCTGGCAGAGTCAGAACGTTTGTCATCACACTAAAAGAAGAGAAAAGCTCCTAATTCTGCCAAATTGACTTGTGAGTAACGCTATGACATAGAATATACAGATGTATAGAGAATATAAAAGACTTGTGGCACAGGGATGGAAATAATATCTACACTAATAAGAGAGGGAATGAACAACTCAGTGTTATCGTTCCTGCAAACATTTAAAAACGTCAAAGTGCGAGCTGGCAATAACAAATCCCTTCAATATTACCTTACCCTCACCCTAAACACAGTTTCCATCCCTCAACAGCCACAAAACAGTCTGGGTTTACTCAGCATCTAAATGTGATCTCCAAAATACTACTACATCTGTTAACTACAGTCACTTTCTGGACAGACATCCTGTGTGACACACAGTTCAATGATGTCCCCTGCTATGGGGCAAACAGCATCATGCACACCAGGGACCACAGGCAGTACAATTCACAAGTCTTTATGACAATCAAAGAATTCAACAATATGCATCATCATTCATAATTTTTTAAGCAATGTGCTACTGATGAATATGAATCAGCTGATTACCCAGATATATTATCCAACTCGCCGAGTCCCTGAGACCTGAACATAAGGTCAACTGAAGGTCCCAACAGCAGGGCTAACTATCAGTCCATATGGCTGGATGTCCTTGATCCGGGTTGGACACCTGGAGCTACACAACAATATCAAATATCAGAAATCACCCACCTGTCACCCAAAACCAACTTGCCTTGCCTCAGTAAAAAGTCCTGGTGAACAAACCAGTCTCCACCGTTCTGAGCCCCGTGGTCAGGAAAAAGGACAGAGATTTCACAAATTTGACGGAGGACTGCACTACATGGGGTAACACTATGGCCTCGCGGTGAATCAGTTTTAAAATATATCAAAAGGATTCATCTGTCAGTAACATCAAAATAACAATAACAATAATCAAAAAAAAAGAAAAACTCTTATCCAAACTGGTAGCCAAAGACTAAATAAAAATCGCAAATAAACACACATGGGAGCTGCTTCACATTGACCAGATTTGTTCCAGGAATATCAAAGGGTAACAGCAACAACGGACAACATAGGAAACATCTTGGTGAACAAAGTTGTTTGATTCTCTGTGTGAGAGCTGCTTCCACTGCACTGCAGATCTCAGTGTTTGTCCTAATAAACTGCACACAACAGCACTGTCCAATGGTATACAGATGGCACAATTCACTCATCTTTTTGACAGTCAAATAATTCAACATAACGCATCATAATTGGAATTTTGCAATCAATAATTGTCCCAGTGATCTGTCCTCCCGAATATAATGCCCCCACCAATCCACTGACTGAACTAAACAGACAAGATAGTCAAAGCTTTCCGTGCTGACATTCACTTCTCACTCTGTAATGACTTGCTCAACTCAGTCGTTGCTCATGTGTTGTATTTGTGCTCCCATTTGGAACCAACCGCCTGAGCAAGATCCACCAACACAATCCCTTCGCACCAAGTAATGGGAAACACCAGGTACCTCTAATAGGTGGGTTGTTACAAACCCATCTGACCAATAGCAGGCTTTGAACTCCCATAAAGAGAGTGTGGTCTTGGTAAACACTTTCTTGACCAGTCAGGGCCGGTGCTCAGCCAAACCCCATCAGTGTATCCTCAGGGCAAACCTATTCTGCACAGTACAGAGAAACAGGCAATGCTGAGCATTAATGAGGAGCCTCCTCAACAAAAACATTATTTTCTTTGAACTCAGTAAGTGAGGATACTGGTATCTGGCATCAGTATTTGACTTGATAAACTGAAATAAATTGATTAAGTGTCATACAGTAGAAATTAGTCTCATTTCATGCAGAGACATATACAACTTATGTTGTTGCAAGACTTACGGAGAACACCCACAACAGCAAGAATGGTGTAGTGTATTTTGGCGACCATCTGCATTGGAAGATGCATTTTGTTGTTTGTGAAACAATCTCTCCCTGCTGCTGGCAATCTGTCGGAACAGGAGAATTCTCCCGAAATTCGAACTGACGCAGTTCCAATGATTTTCTTTTTATACTGAATGGCAGCTCCATCGGGAAACTGATTATATCTTCAAGTATTTTTATATTACTTTGAACAAACAAATTATGGCAGTAAGTTTATTTTAATGATGTGATATCATTGCGATTTGCCTCTCGAATTGAATACCCAAAGACTGGATTAATCTGAACCTATTAGGCATCAAAGTTAATTTCAACTTGTCTTCAAACAACAATACTTGAATTATTTCACATCCTATCAAAGATATAAATATCGAAATATCTTCTGATGTTCTTTTAAATGAAGCCTTTCATTTTGCTAAGGTTATTCAGTCATTCAGTACCTCATGCTGTCGAGCTCCATTGGAGCTGTTCTACTGCACACTGTTATCCCACTTCTTGTTCATTCAGTTTTGTAAATCATTTGGGAAATATTGCCTGTGAATCAGCACTCTACTACAGGACTTGAGCTGAAACTGATCACAACAAGAACTGGAGTCTATACTCAAACAAATACCAGAAAAGAGACGAATTCAGAACCTTCCCTTCAGACTTAGAGAATGACAGTATCACATAGAGCAGAAGAATCTGGGTAACCATCATGTTTGTCCCAACAAAATTATACTGAATCCACATCCGTCCCATTTTCCAGCACTCGACCCGGAGTCTTGAATGTTATGACATTTCAAGTACTCATCAAGTATAGTTTAAAGTTTGTGAGGTTTCCCATCTCAATTCCCCTCCAAGTCAATGTAGAACAGACCCCTTCCATCCCCACGGTGAGAAGAGTTTTCCTTATGTCTCCCCTCAGTCTTTCAGCTTAAATATATCCTGCCTTGTAATTGGTCCTTCCACAAAGGGGAAACAATTCCTTTTTAGCTGTACTGCCGACGTCCCTCACAGTATTATTTACCCCGATTTTTGCTCTAAAGAAAGCAGTCCCAGTTTATGAGCCACCTTCTCCACAGTTGCATGACGACACCCCTAGCAACATTCTGGGAGAATCTCCTTTCCGCTCCCTCCAGTCCAATCACAGCCAACCTTTGGTGCAGTGACCAGAATTGCACACAAGTCTCCAATTCTGGTCTAAACAAAGTCCTGATTGATTCGGCTTTTTGAATTGGTAACCAAAAGGTAGATGAGGGCAGTGTGATAGCCATTGTCTACATGGACTTTAGCAAGACCGTTGACAATGTATTGCATGTGTCGGTTATTGGGTAACGTTAAATCTCATGGGATTCAGGAGAGCTACCCAACTAGATCCAAAACTGGCTTGATGGTAGAAGGTGTTCTGAAGATTGAGTTGAAAGGCTCACAAAATTGCCTGACACAGCACCAAGTGTTCTGAACAAGCTAACAACGTAACACATGGTTGACACAAATAGAGTAGCTAGGTTGCCATGAGACAAGAACAAATTCAAATTCTGACAAATGATTTAAATTATGCCCCAAGATACCAAACTCCATCAAGTTGGAATTCAGTGTTTTGATTATGTACAAACCAATGAAATGATCTGACGTTTAGGGGTATAAAACCGGGCATTGTTGAGCAGTTGAGAGAGAACTGCCACCGAGACTCTTAGCTCAAGAGCTCTCTGAAACGCATCTGTGTGTGGAGAGTGATTGCACAGAAGAACCTCGAGGCCAAACTGGAGAGAATCTATAGCAGAAAATCTACAAAGGAGATGCAGCAAAGCTAATTGGGTTTGAAACACGATTTTGTTTAGTAAATTTTAATTGGGATTTTTTTGTCAGTATGGTATTGTAGTGTGAGAGCTAAAAGTTATATTTAAGAGAAAGGGGTGGTAAATAGATGTTGGTTTTAATATTCTTTGTTAGAGTTAATAATAAAGTTGTTAAATTTACTTTAAATACTGGCCTTTGGGATCGTTCGTTGCCTCTTGAAGTTTAAAAGTTTACAGCACGGGGTGACTCTCTTCTGTGATGCTGGTTTAAATGAGCAGAGGGGGTTACCCAGATCGTGGTCCACGTTGGCACCAACGATATAGGTAGGAAGAAGGGTGAGGATGTCAGACAGGCTTTCAGGGAGCTAGGTTGGAAGCTCAGAGTTAGAACAAACAGAGTTGTAGTCTCTGGTTTGTTACCCGTGCCACGTGATAGAGAGTCGAGGAATAGGGAGAGAGAGCAGTTAAATGCGTGGCTACAGGGATGGTGCAGGAGGGAGGGATTCCGGTTTCTGGACAACTGGGGTCCTTTCTGGGGAAGGTGGGACCTCTATAAAAAGGATGGGCTACACCTGAACCTGAGGGGCACCAGTATCCTTGGGGGGAGGTTTGCTAGTGCTCTTTGGGAGGGTTTAAACTAACTCCGCGGGGGCATGGGAACCTGGACTGTAGCTTTAGGGTACAGGACCTTGAGTGTAGGGAGGTTAGGAATAATGCAGCGATCTCTAAGGAGGGTGCCTGTAACCAGAAAGGTGGATTGAAGTGTGTATACTTCAATGCCAGAAGTATAAGGAATAAGGTAGGTGAACTTGCAGCGTGGGTTGGTACCTGGGACTTCGATGTTGTGGCCATGACAGAGACGTGGGTAGAACAGGGACAAGAATGGCTGTTGCATGTTCCAGGGTTCAAATGTTTTAGTAGGATCAGACATGGGGGTAAAAAAGGGGGAGGTGTGGCATTACTTGTCAAAGACAGTATCACAGCAGTGGAATGGACGATGGAAGAGGACCTGCCATCTGAGGTAGTTTGGGCTGAGGTTAGAAATAGGAAAGGTGAGGTCACCCTGTTAGGTGTTTTCTACAGGCCTCCTAATAGTCCTAGAGAAGTAGAGGATAATATTGCGAGGATGATTCAGGAAAAGAGTGAAGGTAGCAGGGTGGTTGTTATGGGGGACTTTAACTTCCCAGATATTGACTGGGAGAGCTATAGCTCGAGTTCATTAGATGGGTCGGTGTTTGTACAATGTGTGCAGGAGGGTTTCCTGACACAATATGTCGACAGGCCAACAAGAGGGGAGGCTATATTGGATTTGGTTCTAGGTAATGAACCAGGCCAGGTGTTAGATTTGGAGGTAGGTGAGCACTTCGGGGACAGTGACCACAACTCGGTGACTTTTACTTTAGTGATGGAGAGGGATAATCGTGCGCCGCAGGGCAAGAGCTATAGCTGGGGGCAGGGAAATTATGATACTGTGAGGCATGACTTAGGATGTGTGGATTGGAAAAACAGGCTTCAAGAGAAGAACACTAATGAGATGTGGGGATTGTTCAAGGAGCAGCTACTGCGTGTCCTCGATAGGTATGTACCAGTCAGGCAGGGTGTAAAGGGCCTTGTGAGGCAGCCGTGGTTCAGTAAGGAATTGGAGTCCCTTGTGAAAGGGAAGAAGGCGGCATATGTAAAGATGAGGCGTGAAGGTTCAGTAGGGGCGATTGAGAGTTATAAGGTAGCCAGGAAGGAGCTAAAGAGGGAGCTAAGAGAAGCGAGAAGGGGACATGAAAAGTCTTTAGCTGGTAGGATTAGGGAAAACCCAAAGGCTTTCTATAGGTATGTCAAGAATAAAAGGATGACTAGGGTAGGTATCGGTCCAGTCAAGGATAGTAGTGGGAAGTTGTGTGTGGAGGCGGAGGAGATTGGAGAGACATTAAATCAGTACTTTTCATCAGTATTCACTCAGGAACAGGACACTGTTGCTGATGTGAATATGGAATCACAAATAATTAGAATGGATGCCCTGGAAATATGCAGGGAAGAGGTTTTGGGAATATTGGAAAGGATGAATATAGATAAGTCTCCTGGGCCTGATGGCATTTACCCCAGGATCCTATGGGAAGCTAGGGAGGAGATAGCAGAGCCATTGGCCTGGATTTTTATGTCGTCATTGTCAACGGGAATAGTACCAGAGGACTGGAGGATAGCGAATGTGGTCCCATTGTTCAAGAAAGGGAGTAGGGATAGCCCTAGTAACTATAGGCCAGTGAGTCTGACTTCAGTGGTGGGCAAAGTCTTAGAGAGAATGGTAAGGGATAAGATTTATGAACATCTGGGTAGGAATAACGTGATCAGGGATAGCCAGCATGGTTTTGTGAAGGGCAGGTCGTGCCTCACAAACCTTATTGAGTTCTTTGAGAAGGTGACTAAGGAAGTGGATGAGGTAAAGCAGTAGATGTTGTGTATATGGATTTTAGTAAGGCGTTCGATAAGGTTCCCCATGGTAGGCTAATGCTAAAACTACGGAGGTATGGCATTGAGGATACATTAGAGGTTTGGATTAGGAATTGGCTGGCTGGAAGGAGACAGAGGGTAGTAGTTGATGGATTATGTTCATCTTGGAGCGCAGTTACTAGCGGTGTACCACAAGGATCTGTTTTGGGACCATTGCTTTTTGTTATCTTTATAAATGATCTAGAGGAAGGACTTGAAAGCTGGGTAAGCAAGTTTGCGGATGACACAAAAGTCGGTGGAGTTGTGGATAGTGAGGAAGGAAGTGGTAGGTTACAGCGGGATATAGATAAGTTGCAGAGCTGGGCGGAAATGTGGCAAATGGAATTCAATGTAGCTAAGTGCGAAGTCGTTCACTTTGGTAGGAATAACAAGATGATGGATTACTGGGCTAATGGTAGGCTACTTGGTAGTGTGGATGAGCAGAGGGATCTTGGTTTCCATGTACACAGATCTCTGAAAGTTGCCACCCAGGTAAATAGTGCTGTGAGGAAGGCATATGGTGTACTGGGCTTTATTGGCAGAGGAATTGAGTTCCGGAGTCCTGAGGTCATGTTGCAGTTGTATAAGACTCTGGTGAGGCCTCATCTGGAGTATTGTGTGCAGTTTTGGTCGCCATACTATAGGAAGGATGTGGAAGCTTTAGAACGAGTGCAGAGGAGGTTTACCAGGATGTTGCCTGGAATGGTAGGAAAATCTTATGAGGAAAGGCTGAGGCACTTGGGGCTGTTCTCATTGGAGAAGAGAAGGTTTAGGGGAGATCTGATAGAAGTGTATAAGATGATTAGGGGTTTAGATAGGGTAGATACTAAGAACCTTTTACCGCTAATGGAGTCAGGTGTTACTAGGTGACATAGCTTTAAATTAAGGGGTGGTAGGTATAGGACAGATGTTAGGGGTAGATTCTTCACACAGCGGGTTGTGAGTTCATGGAATGTCCTGCCCGTATCAGTGGTGAACTCTCCTTCTTTATGGCCATTTAAGCGGGCATTGGATAGGCATTTGGAAGTTATTGGGCTAGTATAGGTTAGGTAGGATTCGGTCAGCGCAACATCGAGGGCCGAAGGGCCTGTACTGCGCTGTATCCTTCTATGTTCTATGTACCCTATGTCGTAACAATTTCGGGGCTTTCATCCTGAGATTTGAACATGTGTTGACAGATCCACGCTGAGATTGGACAGATTTGAATGGATTTGGGGTATGAAAGAGCCCAGTAGATTTAAATACTTGCATGTTAGTGTCCTGGAGCTTCAAATAAAGTAGAGGTGAGTCAATTTGTTTAATTTAGGTGACTTGTGGTCGATTAAGTTAAAAGTGAGAGAAATGGCTCTTAAAATTGGGAAAGAGATTTTGAGATTTGAAAATGATTCTCAAATTTGCCGAGAAAGTTTAGAAGGAAAGAAAAAGGGCATACTTTTCGAATTAGCAAAGAAGTTAGATTCGGGATTAACCAAGGACAAAAGTAAAGCAGATATTATAAGGAAAGTACGCAAACACTTAGATATATCAAAGAAATAGACAAGTGCAGTCGAGGTAGAAAAACTTATATTACAATTGAGGAAAATGAAGTTGGAATGTAAATGAAAAGACAGAGAAGGAAAAGAAAGAGAAAGGGAGAGAGAAAAAAGAGAGAGAGAAGCAAAAGGGAGAAAGAGAAGGTTCTCTGCTGAGTAAAAAGAGAGAGAATTTGTGCTTGAGAAGTTACGACTTAGTCAGCAAAGTAAAATTAATAGAATGGAGATGAATAGAGAACGTAGTGATATGTACAAATATGGCAAAACTCTGCCGCATTTTGCTGAGAAAGATGTTGAAACCTTCTTTATTTCATTTGAAAACATCTCTAGGCAGATAGAGGGATCTGAGGATTGATGGGGAATACTAGTTCAGCCTAAAGTGGGAGGCAGAGCTTGTGATGTCAGATTTGGGGTCAAGAGATTGTGAAGAGGTCAACAGGCTATTTTAAGTGCTCACGAATTGGTACGAAAAGCATATAGACAATACATCAGAAACACAAAGATACAACCAGGTCAGACTTAATGTTGAGATCGAAAGAATTAAACATAGTCATTTTGACATATGGTGAGTGTTTTGAAAATAGATAGGACCTTTGAGGCTCTGAGAGAGATTATTCTGCAGGAGGAGTTTAAACATTCACTTCCAAAGATGAGAAGAGTTCAAGTGGAGGAACAGAAAGCTCAAGAAGTAAGAAGTTGAATACATGTTGGTGCATAAGACAAGTGTCCGGCCAGAATGTTGTCAATGAGGGATTGATATTGGCAGAAGGAGAGATCCTCCACTATGAAAGCAAGATATGAGTGCACTGGTAAGAATTTACGACAGGATTAAAAAGAAGCCCAAGAGGGTGGAAAATAGGTGAAATGCTTCAGGTGTTTTCACGATGGTAAAGTGGGACATGTATTGTCACACAGCCGGTTGTTAAAGAAAGGCATTGTGGGAAACGATGTGGCAAAAGAAGCTAATCCAGTCGAATTAGTGAAAGCATGTAAAGGAGACCCCACGAAGAGCTGAGGAGATGCAGGAGAGTGCACAGCCTAGGGAGGGGATGGGTATGGAGTAAGTACCTGATCCCTTCAAAGAATACGCATCTGTTGGTAAAGTTTACTCAGGAAGAACGGGGGAGAAGAAGAAGTTATAATTTTGAGAGAGACAGGAACGAACCAGTCACTGATAGTAAGACATGAGCGAATTTGCATTCTTTATGATCTGTTACTTGGGAGTGTGGTCTGGATAGATGGACAGAAATCAAGCATTTCCTTATGTAAGATCAGGTTGGAGTGCCAACTCAAGACTGGGACATAGCATTGGGAGTGAACGACCGTGTGTCAATTCCAACAATCCAGTTGGTTCTTGGGAATGATTTGGCAGAAGCAAAGATGGGAGTGACACCTCTTTTTGTGGAGAAGCCCAAGAACGACACAGAAACTGAGGAGTTAAAACAGAAATAGCATGCTATTTCCCCATACTGTGTAGTAACCAGATCCCACTCTCATAAGTCACAATATGAAGGAAAATCTCAAGAGAAAGAGAAAGAGTTGTGGTCCAGTTAGTGGACACCCCGCTTGAGATAATGGTGCAGGAAGAACCTGAACAGCAGAGGTTCAGACAGAAGTGTTTAGTCCTGAACGGCTAAGGGACTTACAAAAGGAGAACAAGACAACAAAAGATATAAATGTGGATGCGTACTCCAAAACGATGCAAAAGATATTCCGGGAGAGATATTATCTGAAAGATAGAATCCTAAGGTGGACATGGAGAACATGGCGAGTTAGTAGAGAGGAGAAATGGGCCGAAGGCACCTGATTGTGTTGCCCGTAACATAGGAAGTTTTAGGGGTAGCACATGAACTGCTGAGGTGTCCACAAGTGTCAAGCTAAGGTACAAAAAATATTTTGGTAGGCCTGGAATGCACTAGAATGTGGTTCTCCTTTTCCATACATGTCATACATACCAAATGGTAGGTTAGCCACAGGCAAAAAATAAAACCAGCACCTTTGTTGCCAATTCCACATTTGAAGAACATTTCATGCGGGTTATAATTGATTGTGTCAGTCCCCTACCGAGAACTAAACGTGGGAACCAGGACTTGTTAACCATATTGGATGTATCTACCAGATTTCCGGAGGCAAATCCATTCCAGAGTATCAAGGCGAAAAGGGTGGTAGAGGGGTTAATAGTTTAATTCACACGGTATGAGCTTCTCAAAGAGATTCTGTCAGTCCAAGGGTACAATTTTACTGCTTGCCTGTTTAAGGAGGTTATGTACAGCTTAGATATACAGTACTTTAAATCGACTGCATATAATTCTGAATCCCAGGGAGCTTGAGAAAGATGGCATTCGACATTGAAGATGGCATTCCACACCCCCCACCAACCCAACCTCCACTCCCGGCACCTTCCCCTGCAACCGCAGGAAATGCAAAACTTGCACCCGCACCTCCTCCCTTACTTCTCTCCAAGGCCCCAAGGGATCCTTCCATATCCGCCACAAGTTCACCTGCACCTCCACACACATCATCTATTGCATCCGTCGCACCCGATGTGGCCTCCTTTATATTGGGGAGATGGGCCGCCTACTTGAAGAACGCTTCAGGGAACACCTCTGGGACGCCCGGACCAACCAACCCAACCACCCCGTGGCTCAACACTTTAACTCTCCCTCCCACTCCACCGAAGACATGCAGGTCCTTGGACTCCTCCATCGCCAGAACACAACAACACGACGGTTGGAGGAAGAGCGCCACATCTTCCGCCTGGGAACCCTCCAACCACAAGGGATGAACTCAGATTTCTCCAGTTTCCTCATTTCCCCTCCCCCCACCTTGTATCAGTCGATTCCCTTGAACTCAGCACCGCCCTCCTAACCCGCAATCCTCTGCCTGACCTCTCCGCCCCCACCCCACTCCGTCCTATCACCCTCACCTTGACCTCCTTCCACCTATCACATCTCCATCGCCCCTCCCCCAAGTCCCTCCTCCCTACCTTTTATCTTAGCCTGCCTGGCACCCTCTCCTCATTCCTGATGAAGGTCTCTGGCCCGAAACGTCGAATTTCCTATTCCTTGGATGCAGCCTGACCTGCTGTGCTTTAACCAGCAACACATTTTTCAGCTCTGATCTCCAGCATCTGCAGACCTCACTTTTTATTCGACCTTGAAGGCCATGTTAAGAGCATACTGTCAGGATTACCCAAATGATGGCGATAAAGGTATCCCATTCATTTTGTTTGCCATTAGAGATGCCACAAAATCAACATCCCCAGTTCACAATGTTTCGGAAAATGTAGGGAATGATGAATTCTCAGGTCAATGTGGTACAAACAGCCAAGTTTCTGTGATTGAGACTGGCTCTAATGTAATGAGAAGTATGTTGGGTTTTAAGCGATTGATTGACTTAGCGGGCTCTCTAGTCCGAGGTACATCCAGACGCTTCTGATGCCAGCAAGAAGAATCAGAATGGTTTGTTGCCTCCCTGGCACCAGGTTCAAGGGTAGCTCAGAGAGTGTGCACAATGTTCTGAAGGGGGAGAGAGACCAGCAGGAGGTCATTGTCCGCATTGGACCCAATGACATGGGAAGGGAAAAAGTTGTGATTCTGAAGGGAGATTGCAGAGTGTTAGGCAGGAATTTAAAAAGAAGGTCCTCAACAGTCGTAATATTGGAATTACTCACGGTGCTACGAACTCGTGAAGGCAGGACTGGGAGGATAGAGCGGATGAATGCAGGCTGAGCAGTTGGTGTCTTGGATAAGGATTTACGTTTTTGGATCATTGGAAGCTGTTTTGGGGTAGAAGTGACCTGTACATGAAGGACGGATTGCATCTAGGTTGGAAGGGGACTACTATACTGGTGGGAGGATTTGAACTCGTAAGATGTGATAGTGGGGAACGAGATCAATCTGATACTGTTATCGTTGAGAACATAGACGAGTCAACAGTCAGGTCAGACAGGGACAAGATAGGACTAATAAATTAAAATGCATTTATTTCAATGCAAGAAGCCTAACAGGGAAAGCAGATGTACTCAGGGCATGGTGAGAAACATGGGGCTGGGATATCATAACAATTACAGAAACATGGCTCAGGGATGGACAGGAGTGGCAGCTTAATGTTCCAGGATGCTAATGCTACAGAAAGGACTGAAAGAGAGGCAAAAGCGGAGGGGGAATGGCATTTTTGGTAAGGGTTAACATTACAGCTGTGCTGAGGGAGGATATTCCCGGAAATAAGTCCAAGAAAGTTTTTTGGGTGTAATTGAGAAATAACAAAGAGATGATCACCTTTTTGGGATTTTTATAGACTTCCCTAATAGTCAGTGGAAAATTGAGAAACAGCTTTGTAAGGAGCTCTCAGTTATATGCAAGAATAATAGGGTCGTTATGGTAGGGGATTTTAACTTTCCAAACATCGACTGAGACTGACATAGTTTTAAAAAGTTTCGATGGAGAGGAATTTGTTAAATTTGGACAAGAATATTTTCTGATTCAGTATGTGATTGTACCTACTCGACAAGGTGCAAAACGTGACCTCCTCTTGGGAAATAAGGCAGGGCAGGTGACTGAGATGTCAATGGCGGAGCACTTTGGGGCCAGCGACCATAATTCTATTAGCTTTAATATAGTGATGGAAAAGGATTGACCAGATCTAAAAATTGAAGTTCTAAATTGGAAGAAGGCTAATATTGATGGTATTAGGCAGGAATTGTCAAAAGATAATCGGGGGGCAGATATTCGCAGTTAAAGGGACGACTGGAAAACGGGAAACCTTAAGAAATGAGGTAACGAGAATCCAGAGACAGTGTATCCCTGTGAGGGTGAAAGGAAACACTGGTAGGTATAGGGAATGCTGTCTGACTAAAGAAATTGAGGGTTTTGTTCCGAAAAAGAAGGAAGCATATGCCAGGTATAGATAGGATAGATCGAGTGAGTCCTTAGAAGAGTATAAAGGCACTGGGAGCTTACTTAAAAGGGAAATCAGGAGGGCAAAAAGGGGACATGAGATAGCTTTGGCAAATGTAGTTAAGGTGAATCGAAAGGGCGATAACAAACAAATTAAGGACAAAAGGGTAACTAAGGAGAGAATAGGGCCCCTTAAATATCAGCAAGACGGTCTTTGTGTGGAGCTGTAAGAGATAAGTAATTATTGAGTATTTATTGTGGAAAAGGACATGGAAGATTTAGAATGCACAAAAATAGACGTTGACATCTTGAAAAAGTCTGTATTACACATGAGGAAGTGGTGGACGTCTTGAAACGCATAAAAGGGCATAGCTCCCTTGGACCTTATCAGGTGTGCCCTAGAACTGTACGGGAAGGTAGGGAAGTGATTGTTGGGCCTCTTGTTGAGATATTTGTACAATGGATAGTCACAGGTAAGGTGCCAGAAGACTGGAGGTTGGCTAACGTGGTGCTACTGTTTAAGCCAGGTGGTAAGGACAAGCCAGGGAACTGCAGACCAGTGAGCCTGACATCAGTCGTGGGCAAGTTGTTGGAGGGAATCCTGAGTGGCAGGATGTACATGTATTTGGAAAGGCAAGGACTGATTAGGGATAATCAACATTGCTCTGTGCGTGGGAAGTCATGTCTCACAAACTTGATTGAGTTTTTAAAAGAAGTAGCAAAGAGGATTGTTGAGGGCAGAGAGCTAGATGTGATCTATATGGACTTCAGCAAGGCAATCGACAAAGTTCCCTATGAGAGACTGGTTAGAAAATTTAGATCTCATGGAATACGGGGAGAACTAGCCATTTGTATACAGAACTGGCTCAAATGTAGAAAACAGAGGGCGGTGGTGCAAGGTTGTTTTTTATTCAGACTGGAGGTCTGTGAACAGTGGAGTGCCACAAGGATTAGTGCAGGGTCGACTGCTTTTCAACATTGATATAAATGATTTAGATGTGAGCATAAGAGGTATAGTTAGTAAGTTTGCAGATGACGCCAAAATTGGAGGTGCAGTGGACAGTGAAGAAGGTTACCTCAGGTTATAACGGGATCTTGATCAGATAGGCCAATGGACCGAGAAGTGACAGATGGAGTTTAATACAGATAAATGCGAGGTGCTGCATTTTGTGAAAACAAATGTTTTCAGAACTTATGCACTTAATGGTAAGGTCCTAGGGTGTGTGGCTGAACAAAGAGACCTTGCAGTGAAGGTTCATGGCTCCTTGAAAGTGGAGTCATAGGTAGATAGGATAGTGAAGAAGGCATTTGGTATGTTTTCCTTTGTTAGTCAGAGTATTGAGTACATGAGTTGGGAGGTCTTGTTGCAGCTGTGCAGGACATTGGTGAGGTCACTGTTGGAATATTGCGTGCAATTCTGTTCTCCTTCCCATCAGAAAGACGTTGTGAAACTTGAAGGGGTTCGGAATAGATTTACATTGAGCTATAGAAGCAGGTTGAATAGGCTAGGGCTGTTTTGCCTGAAGTGGTGGAAGCTGAGACGTGGCCTTATCGAGATTTATAACATCTTGAAGGGCATGGATCGAATAAATAGACAAAGTCTTTTGCCTGGCCTGGAGGAGTTCAGAACTGGATGGTATGTGTTTAGGGTGAGAGGGGAAAGGTGTAAAAAGGACCTAAGAGGTAAATTCTTCACAGAGGGGTGGTCCGTGTATGGACTGAGCCGCCAGTGGAAGTGGTGGAGCCTGGTACAATTTCAACATTTAAAAGGCATCTGGATGGGTATATGAATTGGAAGGTTTTGAAGGGAAATGGGCTGGTTCCTAGCAAGGGAGATTACATTGGGTTGGGATATCTGGTCGGCATGGACGAGTTGGACCAACGGGTTAGTTTCCGTGCTGTACGTCTCTATGATACTCTGACTCTAGGACAGTACCGGGTGGAACCCAAACTGGGCATCGTTGAGCAGGTTATTGCTGACCAGGTATTGCTTTATAACACTGTTGGTGACACCTTCCTTCAGATTTTCACATTGGAGAGTGGACAGATAGCTGACCATTTGCTGTTGTTTTGATGTGCAGAACGTGCCTGGGTATTTCTTTTTTTCATATTTTGGTACATGCCAGCACTGTAGCTGTACTGGAACACCTTGTCTCGACATGTGACAATGTTTACAGACAAATGTTGTCAGGACACACAAGCTCTGCAGCATCCCGTGCGTCCAGTCAGTCCGTGATGTCAGATGGAGCGAATTAAATTGCTTGGAGACTGATATCGTGAATGTGGGAACCTCAATAGGAGGCTGAAAGAGATCAACTCCTCAGTAGTTTTGCACTGATGTCCTGGACTTCCCCGTAAGTGACGGTTCAGTTGTTGGAGAGCAAGCGTCTCCCTCAATCGTTTGTGTAATGTGTTCAACCTCTTTTATGATGAAACATGGCAAAACTGCAGAGCTGATGCAACAACATAAATTACTGGTGGAACACAGCAGATCTGGTTGCATCAGTGGGTGAAAACAGAGTTTTGTTAGTTGGGTGAGCGCTTTGCTCTGTCCAATACTTCTTGCATTCATACTTCTTTCGTCCTATTTCGTAGCTTCACCAGGTTATCATCTGACATACTGGTGTTCAGTCATTTTTTGTGCATGTCCTTTTGTACTCTTTATGAACTTGGGTTCAATCCCTGGATTGATGGTAATGGTAGAATGGGAGATGTAGAGTCAGAGTGTCATACAGCACCGAAATTGACTCTTCGATCAAACTCATCTACGCCATTAAGACATCCAAATCTGACCAATTTGTTGATCAGTTCACTGAGGTGGTTGGTTTTCTTGCAAATGTTTCATCTCCCTCCTGGGTGACATCGTCAGAGAGGTGTAGCCTCCTGATGAAGCTTTGTTGTTGCGATTTTCCTCAAATTTGTCTGTTTTATCTGCATCAGTTTTAAGCTTTATAAAACAAAGAGGTCACACCTCTTTATTTCTTTTAACCTTAAAATCAAGGCAAAACATTTTTTCAATTAAAGGTTATTTAATTATTATTCACTTCAGGAATGAGAGCACACAGTTAATCACTGCTGCAAATGTGTTGCTGGTCAAAGCACAGCAGGTCAGGCAGCATCTCAGGAATAGAGAATTCGACGTTTCGAGCATAAGCCCTTCATCAGGAAGGGCTTATGCTCGAAACGTCGAATTCTCTATTCCTGAGATGCTGCCTGACCTGCTGTGCTTTGACCAGCAACACATTTGCAGCTGTGATCTCCAGCATCTGCAGACCTCATTTTTTACTCACAGTTAATCACTGCTCAGTTTAGTCGAGAATCAGTTCTTTAGTTTTGCTGACATTGACAGAGAGGTTGTAGTCATTGCATCATGTTACCAAGTCCACTATCTCTCTTCACTTTGAGAAGGACACGTTGCACCTGAAGTGGACGGGCTCCAATATACTGGCAGAGAAATTTGCTCGAGCTGCTCGGGAGGATTTCAAATAGCAAGGGTTTTGGTTGAGACCCAGAGAGGTAGGAAGGAAAAAGATCAGTTTGAGATTTGTGCAGTTGGGAAAAGGAGCAAGTCAAATAGTCAATGCAAGTCGGAACAAAGTAGAAAATGAGATTAGACTGACACATTAACCTACATTTATTTCAACGCAAGAGGCTAAACAGGGAAGGCAAATTAACTCAGGGCATGATTAGGAACATGGGATTAGGATCGCATAGCAATTACAGAGAGGTGACTAATGGATGGACAGAACTGGCTGCTTCATGTTTCAGGATATAAATGCTGCAGGAAGGATAGAAAAGGAGATGAGAAAGGAGGGGAAGTGTCATTTTTCATTGGGAAAAACATTACCGCTGTACGTAGAGAGGATACTCCGAGGAGTGTGTCCAGGAAAGTTATTTTGGGTGGAACTGAGAAATGAAAAAGAGATAATCACCTGGTGAGGATTATATTGTAGACTGCCCCAAGAGTCAGCAGGAAATTGAGACTCAAATGTATTAGGAGGTCTCAGTTATCAGTCAGACTAAGAGAATAATAATGGTAAGGGATTTTAACTTTCCAAACATAGACTGGGATTGTCATTGTGTTAAGGTGTTAGGTGGAGAGAAATTTGTTTACATGAACAAAAACGTTTTCTGATTCAGTGTGTCGGTGTGCATACTAGAGAAGGTGCAACAGTTTATTTATGTTTGAGAAATAGTGCAGAGCAGGTGACTGAGGTGTCAGTGGGGGAGCACTTCTCCGCCAGTGATCATAATTCTATTAGTTTCAAAATAATCATGGAAAAGCAGAGGCTGGATTTTAAAGTTAAATTTCTAAATTAGCGAAAGGTGAATTTTGATGGTGTTAGGTAAGAACTTTCAAAAAATGATATAGGGCGAATATTCATTTGTGAAGATATGGCTGGAAAATGGGAAAACCTCAAAAATGAGATAACGAGGGTCCAGAGACAGAATGTTCCTGTGAGGGTCAAAGTAAGGGCGAGTAGGTGTAGGGAATGTTGTATGACAAGAGGAATTGAGAAATCAGGAGCGTATGAAGAGTTCATAAGATAGCATTGGCAAATAGGTTTAAGGATAATGCAAAAGAGTCGATAAATAAAGGACCAAAGGGTAACTAGGCAAGAATAGGGCTCCTTAAATATCAGCAAGACTGCCTTTGTGTGGAACTGCAGGAGATGGGGGGTTGGGGGTGGGGGGATGGTGGGTGATACTGAGTACTTTGCATCAGTATTTACCTTGGAGAAGGGTATGGAAGTTAGAGAACTTGGGGACTTAAATAGCATCTCTCGAAAAATGTCCGTACTACAAAGGAGGAAGTGCTGGGCATCTTAAAACACATAAAAGTGGATATATGCCCTGGATCTGATCAGGTGTACCTGGAACAATGTGGGAAACTCAGGACGTGATTGCTGGTCCTATAACTGAGATAATTGTGTCATCGACAACCACAGGTCAGGTGCCAGAAGATAATGCTGTGCCAATATTTATGAAAGATGGTAAGAAATAGCTCAGGAACTGTACACTCGTGATCCTTACATTTGTGGTTGGGCAAGTTGTTGGAGGGGACCCTGAGGGACAGGGTGTAC
Organism: Hemiscyllium ocellatum; assembly: GCF_020745735.1. Classification (NCBI taxonomy): domain Eukaryota; kingdom Metazoa; phylum Chordata; class Chondrichthyes; order Orectolobiformes; family Hemiscylliidae; genus Hemiscyllium; species Hemiscyllium ocellatum. The sequence goes on along the minus strand of NC_083440.1, from coordinate 6,231,280 downwards.
ATGTATTTGGAAAGGCAAGGACTGGTTAGTGATAGTCAACATGGCTTTGTGCGTGGGAAATCATGTCTCATTAATTTGAGTTTTTTGAAGAAATAATGAAGAGGATTGATGAGGGCAGAGTGTTGAAGGTGTCAATATGGACATCAGCAAGGCATTCATCAAGGTTCCTCATGCGAGACTGGTTAGCGAGGTTAGATCACATGGAATACAGGGAAAACTATCCATTTGGATACAGAACTGGCTCAAAGGTAGAAAATCGGGGGTGGTGGTAGAGGGCTGTTATCAGACTTGCTATACTGACCCCAGCGGTATACTGTGACGATGGGTGCTCGGTTCATTGTTTTTTGTCATTTATATAAATGATTTGGATGTGAACTGAGGAAGGATAGTTAATAAGTTTGCAAATGACACCAAGTTTGACGGTGCAATGTGCAGACAAAACGGGTACTTCAAAGTGCAATGAGGTCTTGATCAGATGGCGGGTGGCAAAGGAATGTAGGCAGAGTTTAATTTAGATACTTGAGAGATGCTACATTTTGGAAAGGCAAATCAGAGCAGGACTTATACACCTAATGGTATGGTCCTGGAGGGTGTTGCTGAACAAAGAGACCTTGGAGTGCAGTTCATAGATGCTTGAGCATGGAGTCACAGGTAGACAGAATAGGGAAAAAGGTATTTGGTATTTGATTTATTTTTATATTTAAGTTTTCTTATCAAGTGCCCTCAAGTGCAAAAGTACAGGAGTACAGTGACAAATGTTTAATGTCACCAAACACAGCACCGTCTTTGGCATAAAGGTTCTGAGGTATAAAATTTAAGTGTAAGTTGTAATAGAAAACCAAAGTCAACAATAAAACATTTCCATTAGTCTTAGTAAGTAGAAAAAAATAAAGGAATGAAGTTAAATGTTAATGTTATATTCACGCACATTTTTAAATGGAAAACTGATGGAATAAAGGTAAAAGTTCAATAATCTTTCTTAAGTGCACTTCCTATGAGTGTTCAATCTCCACCATTTTCTCCCACTCTCTGGGAAATCTCTTTCTTCCCGCTCTCAATGCCACAGAAACTGGGGGATGGGTGAGGGGCCTTCCTCATCGAAACTTCGGGCTTGCTCTGGCCATTTTAGGCTCAGTCCCATAGCCACTTCCATGCCCAGACATCCAGCTGACACTCCTCGGGACCCCGGCTTCTGCCACACTCCCAACCATGCCATCGTCACTATTGCGTCTAGGCAGAAAGTCAGAGGATCAGGAAAAAATGGCCAAAATCAGAGAGAAGATAAAAAAAACGTGGTCAACTCTTGAATGGACGGCATACAGCGTTGCTCCAACCATCTTCAATAATTTACTCATTTTCTCCTCCATATGCAGGGGAATGTATACCTTCAATAGACATTGCATTGAATATAAGGAGTTGGGAGGTCATGCTGACACTGCAGGATATTGCTTGGCCCGCATTGGAATATTGAATCTAATTTTGGTCTCCCTCCTACAAGAATTATCTTGTTCTGCTTAAAAGTTTGAAGGAAAAATTTACAAGAATTTTGGCAGGACAGGAACGTTGAGTTACAGGGAGAGACAGAATGGCTGGGCTATCTTCCCTGCAGAGTCTGAGGCTGAGGGCTGATCTTCTTGAAGTTTTTAAAATCATGAGGGGGATGTACTGGGTCAACAGCAACGGTCAATTTCTTAGAGGTCAGGAGTCCAAAATGAGAGGGCATAGGTTTAAGCTGAAAGAGAACAGCTTTAAAAGGAACCGAAGAGGTAACTTTTTCATACAGGGAGTGGTGCGTGTATGGGTCAAATGCTGGCAAATAGACGAGATTAATTTGGGATATCTTCTGGGCATAGACGGGTTGAACCAAAGAGTCTGTTTCTGTGCCATACATCTCTATGACACTTTGATTCTGGAACAACTAGGAAGTACATGGGGCAGATTGAACAATGCACTGACACAAGGCTTATCAAACACACGTTCAACGTTCCGACGAATGACATGCCTTGATGTTTGGCCTTTGCTGTGGCTTCGAGTCAAAGAGTCAGTGAGATATTCACTGCAGGATTCAGAGCCTCTAACCTGCTCTGTCACCATTGTAATAATATGGCTAGTCCAGTTCAGTTATAGTTAATGGTAAACCCAAGATGTTGACAGTTGAGTATTCAGCGGTGGGAACTATATTGAAAGTGAAAGGCTGATAGCTTAATTCTCTTGTAGTAGAGATGATCATAATCCATCATTTATTGACATGAGTGTTCACTGCAGTTTTTGATCCAAATCCTGAATATTATCCAGAATCTATTGGACGTGGACGTGGACTGCTTCGGTATTTCTGTAATTCCATCAGCTCTTGAACATTGTACATCTGTTGATTAATAGATCAGATGATGGAGTGAAGTACTTTAATAAAACTACTGAAGATGTTTGGACCAAGGACAGTCGACTGAGGAACTCCTGCAGAGGTGTTCTGAAGCTCAGATGACTGATAATCAACAATCACAGTATTCTTCTTTGTGCCAGTTATGACACCAACTGGTGGAAAGTTTTACTCAATTTCCATTGACACAATCATGCTCAAGCTCGTTGAAGTTACACTCAGTCAAATGCATCCTTTTCTGTTAAGCAGAGTCACACTCATAGAATCACAGAGATGTACAGCATGGAAACAGACCCCTCGATCCAACCTGTCCATGTTGAACAGCTATTCCAATCCAACCTATTCCCACCTGCCAGCACTCGGCCCATATCCCTTCAAATGCTTCCGATTCATAAATCCATCCAAATGCCTATTAAATGTTGCAATTATACCAGCCTCCACCACATCCTCTGGCAGCTCATTCAATACACGTACCGCCCTCCACGTGAAGAAGTTGCCCCTTAGGTCTCTTTTATGTCTTTCCCCTCTCACCATAAAGCTCTGCCCTCTCGTTCAGGACTCCCTCACCCCAGGGATTTTGTCAATTTATCCTATACATGCCCCTCATAATTTTGTAAATTTCTATAAGGTCACCCCTCAGCCTCTGACGCTTCAGGGAAAACAGCCCACGCGGCATCTGGAATCACCTCTGCTTCTCTGTTTTTGAACTGAGGCTGCAATGTGTTCGGGAGCTGAGTGTCACTGGCGGAACCCAAACTGGACGTCAATGAGCAGGTTATTGCTGAGCAGATGCTGCTTGGTAGCACTGTTGAAAATCCTTTCCATCACTTTACTGATGATTACACATAGACTGATGAGGCGGGAATTGGCTGGGTTGGACTTGTTCTGTTTTTGGTGCACTACATACATTGGTAAGTTTCCACTCTCTCAGTTAGTTGTCAGTGCTGTACCTCAGCAGTAACTGCTTGCCTCGGGGTGTAGGGTGTTCTGGAGCAAATGTCATCAGTGTCTTTGCTGGGATGTGGTCTGGACCACAGGCTTTGCCCGCTTGAGGAGGCCGAGACAGATTAGTCCATCAACAGTTCTGTCTGAAAAATTTGTGTGAACGGGTTCAATCTTATCGTTGTGTGGATGTGTTCGCCTCTTCCCATTGTTGATTATTGGAGATATATGTGTAGCCATGGTAGCCAAAGCAACTGGTGGTGAGGTTAAAGGAATTCAAAATGGCGATCACACTGAGCGAGTCCTTGTGAAATCTCGACAGTAGATCTAGCTCTAACGTTTCTTACTACCATTCGACATTTTAAAACATAAATTCTGAAGCTGTAAAAATTACTGAGTCACATAGCAGAATCGGGTCACTGCTGGGTCACACAGCTGTGCAGGGTCTGTGCTGGGACACACCGCTGTAAGGGTCACTGCTGCATCACTCGAATGTGCAGGGTCACTGCTAGGCCACACGGCTGTGCAGGGTCACTGCACGGTCAAGCAGCTGCGAATCCTGCTGGGTCACTCGGTTGTGCAGCGTCACTGTTAGGTCACTCGGCTGTGCAGGGTCACTGCTGGGACACACAGCTGTGCAGGGTCACTGCTGTGTCGCACAGCTGGGCTGGGTCACTGCTGAGTCATATGGCTGGCAGGGTCACTGCTTGGTTACTCGTCTGTGCTGTGTCACGGCTGGGTCACTTGACCGTGCAGGGTCACTGCTGGTTCATTGGCTGTGCAGGGTCATTGCTGGAACACACAGCTGTGCAGGGTCACTGCAGGGTCGCACAGCTGGGCTGGGTCACTGCTGAGTCATATGGCTGGCAGGGTCACTACTTGGTTACTCGGCTGTGCCGTGTCACGGCTGTGTCACTTGACCGTGCAGGGTCACTGCTGGTTCATTCACTGTGCAGGGTCACTGCTGGGTGACTCGTCTGAGCCGAGTCACTGTTGGGTCACACAACTGTACAGGGTCACTGCAGGGTCACACAGCTATGCAGGATCGTTGCCTGGTCATACAGCTGCTCAGTGTCTCTTCTGGGTAACACAGCTTTGCAGGGTCACAGCTGGGTCATACAGCTGTGCAGGGTCTCTGCTGGGTCACACAGCCGTGCCAGGTAACTGCTGGGTCACACAGCTCTACAGCATAACTGTTGGATCACACACCTGTGCAGGGTCACGGTTGGGTCTCTCGGGTGTGCAGGGTCACTGCTGGTTCACTTGGCTTTGCAGGGTCACTGCTAGGTTAAATAGCTGTGTAGGCTCACTGAAGGGTCACACAGCTGTGCAGGGTCAATCGGCTGTGCAGGTTAACTGCTGTGTCACACGGCTGTGCAGTGTCACTGCAGGGTCACAAAGCTGTGCAGGGTCCCTGCAGGGTCCCACAGCTGTGCAGGGACACTGCTGGGTCCCTCAGCTGTCCAGGAACACTGAAGGGTCACACAGCTGTGCAAGGTCAATGCTTGTTTACTCGGCTGTGAAGGTTCACTGCTGTGTCACACGGCTGTGCAGTGTCACTGCCGGGCCCCACAGCTGTGCAAGTACACAGCTGTCTAGCGGTGCTTTTCAGGATCAGTGCTGATTCACAGAGTTGTACGGGGTCACTGCTGGGTCATACATCTGATCAGGGTCACTGCTCAGTCACTTTTCTGTGCAGGGTCACTAATGGGTAATGCAGCTGATCAGGGTAACTGCTGAGTCACACAGTTGTGCAGGGTCACTGCATGCTCACTCGAATATGCAGGGTCACTGCGAGATCACTGGTCTGTGCAGGGTAACTGCTTGGTCATACAGGTTCTCAGGGTCACTGCGGGGACCTCCAGCTGTGCAGGGTCACTGTTGGGACACAGCACTGTGCAGGGTCATGGCTAGTTCACACAGCTGTGCTGGTTCACTGCTGGGTCACACCTCTGTGTAGTGTCACTGCTGGGTCTCACATATGTGCCGTGTCACTGCTGGGTCACACAGCTGCTCAGGGTCACACATTTGCGCAGGGTCACTGCTGGGTTATATGGCTGTGCAGGGTCACTGCCAGGTCGCACATCTGTGTAGGGTCACGGCTGGGTCACAACGCTGTGCAACGTCACTGCTGGGACACTCGGCTGTGCAGGGTCACTGTTGTGTCACACAGCTGTGCAGGATCACTGCTGGGTGAGACAGCTGTGCAGGGTCACTGCTGGTTCACACAGCCATGCAGGGTCACTGCTTGGTCATACAGCTGTGCCGGGTCTCGGCTGGGTCACACAGTTGTGAAAGGTAAATGCTGGGTCACGTAGCTGCTCAGGGTCACTGCTGGGTCACAGTGCTGAGCGGTTTCACTTCTAGATCACACAGATGTGCAGGGTTACTGTCGGGTCAAACAGCTGTGCAGGGTTACTGCTGGGTCACACGGCTGTGCAGGGTCCGTGCTGGGTCATTCGGTCGTGCAGTGGCACTGTTGGATCACACAGCTGTGCAGGGTCCGTGCTGGGTCACACTGATGAGCAGGGTGACGGATGGGTCCAGCTGTGCAGGGTCACTGCTGGGTCACAAAGCTGTGCAGGGTTACTGCTGGATCACAAAGCTGTGCAGGGTTCCTGCTGGATCACAATGCAGTGCATCGTCACTGCTGGGTCACAAAGCTGTGCAGGGATACTGCTGGGCCACAAGGCTGTGCAGGGTCAGTGCTGTGTCATTCGGCCGTGCAGTGGCACTGTTGAGTCACACAGCTGTGCAGTGTCACTGTTGGGTCACACTGCTGAGCAGGGTCACTAATGGTTCACACAGCTGTGCAGGGTCACTGCTTGGTCACTCCTCTGTGCTGGGTCAATGCAGGTTCAGAGGGCTGTGCAGGGTCAGTGCTGGGACATTCGGCCTTGCAGTGCCACTGATGGGTCACACAGCTGTCCAGAGTCAATGCTAGGTAATACTCCTGAGCAGGGTCAGTGCTGGGTCACTCGGCTGTGCCAGGTCACTGCTGGCGCACACGGCTGTGCAGAGTCACTCTCGGGTCACACAGCTGTGTAGGGTCACTGCAAGGTCACACAGCTGTGCAGTGTCAGTGCTGGGTTACACAGCTGTGCAGAGTCAATACTGGTTTACTCGGCTCTGCAGGTTCACTGCTGTGTCAAACGCCTGTGTAGTGTCACTGCTGGTACAAACAGCTGTGCAGGGTTACTGAGGATCACACAGCTGTGCAGGGAGACTGCTGGGGCATACATCTGCTCAGGGTCACTGCAAGCCATTCGTTTGTGCAGGGTCACTGCTGGGTCATACATCTGCTCAGGGTAACTGCTAATTCACTTGGCTGTGCAGGGAAACTACTGTGTCATATAGCTGCAGAGGGTCACTACTGGGTCACACAGCTGTGCAGAGACACTCTGCGTCACACATCTGTGCAGGGTTACTGTTTGTTCACACGGCTGTGCAGCTTCACTGTTGGGTCACACGGCTGTGCAGGGTCAGTGCTGGGTCACACAGCTGTGCAGGGTCACTGCTGGGTCACACTGCTGTGCAGGTTTATTGCTGGGTCACTAGGCTGTGCAGGGTCACTCTTGTGTCACACTGCTGTGCAGGATCACTGCTGGGTCACACAGCTGTGCAGGGTCACTGCTGGTTCACACACCTGCTCAGGGTCCCTGCTGGATCACATAGCGGTGAAGGGTCTCTGCTGTCTCACGCAGCTGTGCAAGGTCACTGCTGGGTCACACAGCTGTGCAGGGTCAGTTCAAAGCTCACTGTAGGTTCACACAGCTGCGCAGGGTCACTGCTGGCTCACACCTTGTGTAAAGGTAACTGAAGTGCCACCTGACTGTGCAGGGTCACTGCTTGGTCACACGACTGTGTAGGGGCACTGCTGGGTAATACAGCTGCTCAGCGTCTCTGCTTGGTAGCATAGCCCTGCAGGGTAACTGCTGGGTCATTCAGTTGTGCAGGTTCTCTTTTGTGTCACACAGTTGAGCAAGGTCACTGCTGCTTCACACAGTTGCTCACGATCACTATTGGTTCACACAGCTGTGCAGGGTCAGTTCAAAGGTCACTGTTGGGTCACACAGACCACTGCACGGCCGAAAGACCCAGCACTGACCCTGCACAGCCCTGTGAACCTGCATTGACCCAACACAGAGCAGTTACCAAGCAGTGAACCTGCACACTGCTGGGTCACACAAATGTGCAGGGTCACGGCTGGGTCACACAGCTGTGCAGGTCACTACATTGTCACCTGGCTGCGCAGGGTCACGGCTGGGTCTCTTGGCTCTTCAGGGTCACTACTGGGTCACTTGGCTGTGCAGTGTCACTGACGGTTCACACAGCTGTGCCGGGTCAGTGCTGGTCCACACAGCTGTGCAGACTCACTACAGTCACCTGGCTGTGCAGGGTCACGGCTGGGTCAGATGGCTCTTCAGGGTCACTGCTAGTTCACACAGCTCTGCTGGGTCAGTCCCGGGTCACAAAGCTGTGCAGGATCACTGCAGAGTCACCTAGCTGTGCAGGGTCACGGCTGTGTCACATGGCTTTTCAGAGTCACTACTGGGTCACTCGGCCGGGCAGTGAAACTGCTGGTTCACACAGCTCTACTGGGACAGTTCTGGGTCACACAGCTGTGCAGGGTCACTGCTGGGTCACTCGGCTGTGTGGTGTCACTGCTGGTTCACAAGCTCTGCTGGGTCAGTCCTGGGTGAGACAGCTGTGCAAGGTCATTGCTCGGTCACACAGCTGTGCAGCGTCACTGCTGGGTCACACAGCTTTGCATGGCCACTGTTGGATCACACCGCTATGCAAGGTCACTGCTGGGTCACTCGGCTGTGCAGTGTCACTGCTGGCTCACACAGCTCTGCTGGGTCAGTCGTGGGTGAGCGAGCTGTGCAGGGTCATTGCTCGGTCACACAGCTGTGTTGCGTCACTGCAGGGTCACACAGCTTGCATGGTCACTGCTCTGTCACACAGATGTGCAGGTTCAGTGCTGGTCACTCGTCTTTGCAGGACAATGTTGGGTCACACAGCTGTGCAGGGTCAGTGCTGTGTCAGACAGCTGTGCAGGGTCACTGCTTGGTCATTCTGCTGTGCAGGGTAACTGTTAGTTCTCATAGCTGTGCAGGGTCAGTGCTAGGTCACACAGTTATGTTAGTTCATTTCGGTTTCACACAACTTTGCAGGATCATTGTTCTGTCAAATTAATGTGTAATTTCTGTCAGAGAGACTGCTGGTTCAATTGTTTTGTTTGCTCCATTAAAAAACTTAGTCAAGTTTGTAAGACACGATTTTCCTCACGCAAAAACATGCTCACTATCCATAAACAATCCTTATCTCTCCAAGTAGACATAAATCCTATCCTGAGAATCATCTCCAACAACTTACCCACCGTTGATATCTGACTCACAGGTCTGTAGTTCCCAGCCTACTCATTATGCCCATACGTTAGAAATTACAGAATATTAGCCATCTTCCAGTCTTCTGATTCGTTGCCATGTTTATAGATGATACAAATATTTCTGCTAATGGCCCTTCAATTTTTACCTGACTTCCAAAACGTCATGGGACGCACTTGATCAACTGCTGGAGCTTCGTCTACTTTTATGTTTTCTTAGATCCGCAGCATTGCCTCTTTTGTGATATGAACTTTTCACAAAACATCAATATTTATTTCCCTGGATTCTTTCTCAACAGTGAAAACTGATGCGAGATATTAATTTAATATTTCTCCCCTCTTCTGAAGTTCAACACATATATGGCTTAGTTGACTTTGAAGAATGCCTACTCTCACTCTAGTTGCTCTCTTCCGATTAATATATTTGAGGCAAAATTTTGATTATCTTTATCCTGTTTTAACAAAGCTATCTTATATTCCCTCTTTACCTTCCTCAATTTCCTTCTTAAGAATGCCCCTGCACTATTGGTACTAGCTGATTCCAATAGTCGAATGCATAATGATTTTTTTAAATCCATGACGAGAAATTCAATATCTTTATTTATCTGTTGCAATCTGCTCCAATCAACATTTGGAAGTTCTAGTTTCATATCTTTAAAATTTGTCTTACTTCAATTCAGAACTTTAACTTACCTGGAAAACTTATGCTTTTCCATAACTATATTAAAAATAATAGTGTTCTGATTACCAGTCATAAAGTATTCCCGGACGAGCATTTCAGTCACTCTGCCTTATTTGCCAAGAGACGTTTTGCTCCTTCACCCGTGGGATCATTCACGTAGTGATAAAGAAAAAAAAACTTGGACACATTTAACAAACTATTCACCATCCAAACCTTACTACTATAACAGTCCAAGTCCTTGTGTGAAAAAAATAAAATCCCTAACTATTATAGCCTTATTGTTATTACATAAATTTGAGATCCCTACGTATTGGCTTCTCAATTTCGCTCTGAACATTGGAGAGACAAAAGTACTTTCGCATCAAGGTGATCATTCCAAACTTATTTATAATTTCAGTCCACACATTTTCACTCAATTATCACTCAGAAATAGCCTCCCAAATTACAGTAGCAATGTTTTCCACAATCAAAAATATCACACCCGTTCTCTCTTGCCTGTCTTTCTATCATTCTGATAATATCTAAAACCCAGAACATTGAGCTGCCAGTACACCCTTCCCTCAGCTCAAGTTTCTGTAATAACTGCATCATCCCAATCCCGTGCTCCCATACAAGTTCATTTCGTCAGACTTACATGTAAGACCTTTTACATAGACTTAAATGCAGTTTAATTCTTCAGTTTTACTTCTGATTTGTTCTTGTCGGTATTTTTCGATTATCTTGCTCTTTTCTGATTCAGAAGCATCTTCATAGACTCATCGAGTTCTCCAGCGTGGAGAAAGGTCCGTCGGACCCAAATTGATCCATGCTGATCGAAATGTTCATCCAACCTAAATCCATTTCCATGCACTTGGCCAATACCCTTCTGAACAATTTCTATTCACATTTTGTCTGAATGTAGCTGGCTCAGCCATTTTGTCTGGCAACTCATTCTATATGCATTACACCTTCGTTATATAAAAGAAAAAAGCTGTTGGTCCTCAGGTTCACTTTTATTCTTTCTCTCTCACCTTAAATTGATGCCGTCTCGTCCTCGATTTCCCAATCCTGGGGAAAAGACTGAACGCATTCACCTTATCCATGTCTCTCATGATCTTATACATTTCGATAATATTCGCCTGTCAGTCTCCTAAACTCTAAAGAAACAAGTCCTAGCTCATCCAAACTCTCGCTATAACTCAGTCCCAAAAGTCCTGGCAAAATCCTCGTTAATTTCTTCTGCACTCTGAACAGTTTACTAACATCCTTCCTACAGCAAGGTGACTAAAACTGAACACAATACTCCAAGTGCGGCCTCACAAACGTCCTGTATAACTGCAACATGATTTCCCAACTTCTGTACTCAACAAATCAGTCCCAAACGTCTCTGCCAGAAAACACTTGGGAAATTGGACTGACTCCTCCCAGTCTCTGTCACTGACCCCTGGGGACATATGACTGAACCCACTGTGTCTCTATCACTGACATATGGGAAACATTAGACTGACCCCGCTGTGTCTCTGTTACTGTCCCGTGTGCACATTAGACTGAGTCCACTGTGTCACTGACACTGACCCCTGGATGCATTATACTGACCCCTCTGTGTATTTGTCAGTGAACCCGGGTCACATTCGACATATCCCACTGTGTCTCTGTCACTGTCATCTGGGGACATTAGACTGACCCCACTGTGTCTTTGTCACTGACTCCTGGGGGCATTTGACTGAACCCACAGTGGGTCTGTTACTGACCCCTGGGAACATTAGACTGACCACATTTTGTCTATGTTACTGACCCCTGCGGGCATTAGACTGACCACACTGTGTCTCTGTCACTGATCGCTGGCTTCATTAGACTGACCATACTGTGCGTATGTCACTGACCCCTGGGGGCATTAGACTGCCCCCACTGTTCCTTGGGGGAAATTCTGCTGACCTCATTGTGTCTCTGTTACTGACATCTGGTAAGATAAGACGAACCTCACTAGGTCTCTGTCACGTACCGTTGGTTTATTAGACTTACCCCACTGTGTCTCTGTCACAGACCCATGGGAACATTATACTGACCCATGGGAACATTATACTCACCCCAAAGTGTCTCTGTCACTGACCTCTGGGAACATTAGACTGACCCGACTCTGTCACTGTCACTGACCCCTGGAGACATTAATCTGACCCCACTGTGTATCTGTCTCTGACCCCTGCGGACATTAGACTGACCCAACTGTGTCTCTGTCACTGACCTCTGGGGGCATTAAACAAACCCCACAGTGTCTCTGTAACAGACCTGGGTTTATGAGACTGACCCCACGGTGTATATGTCAGTGAACCGTGGGGAAATTGAACTGACTCCACCGTGTCTGTCACTGAACAATGGGGGCATTAAATTGCCACAGACTATGTCTCAGTTACTGACACAAGGGAGTGTCTGACACTGTGTCTCTGTCACCGTCCCCTGGTTTTTTTTTTGACTGGCCACACTCTGTCGCTGTCAGTGAACACTGGAGAAATTCGACTGACCCCACTGCGTCTCTCTCATTGACCCCTGGGGGCATTACTCTGACACCACTGTGTCTGTGTCACTGACCCTGGGGGCATTATACTGATGCCACTGTGTCTCTGTCACTGAACCCAGGGGTCATGAGACTGACCGCACTTTGTCTCTGTCACTGACATGTTTCATTCATTCAGACAGTCTCTACTATTCCTGCTTCTGGCCACCAGATAGAGGTGCTCTTCCTCCCCATCACAGCCCACATCCTCCTTGTCAGCCCTTCTCTATCGGGGAACCTTCCTCCTCCACTTGGTCACCATCTGCCAGCCTTGCACGTGCCCTACACCTCTTCATTGCAGAGGTGACATCGGCCACCTCAATTTCTCAACCCCACCTCAACCCCTCCAACCTCACCCCCTCTGAATGTGCAGTGGTTCACTCTCTCTGTACCAATCCCCTGTTCACCATCAAACCCGCTGACAAAGGTCGTCTGGAGAATGGCATCTATGTAGCAGAGGCCGATTGCAAACTCTCCAACACAACGCCCGAACTCCCAATTTCACATGACCCCACCATGACCAATCAGGCCAAACTTACTCACAGTCTCCATGCCCTCATTGCTTTCAGTGATCTCCGGTCCACTGTCCCCAAAATCATATTTTTTCCCGGTCCCATACTGCACGGTTCTACCTGCTCCCTAAGGGACACAAGTCTAACTACCATGGCCAACCCATCATGACAGAATTCTCCTTGCCCACCGAACTCATCTCATCCTTACCTCGAATCAATTCTCTCCACCTTAATTCAGGCACTTCCCACCTCCATATCCAACACCAACCACGCCCTCCATCTCTTGAGCAACTTCTAGTTCCCCGGCCCCAATGCTTTAACTTCACTGTGGACGTGCAGTCCTTAGACACATCAATACCCCACAAGAATTGTCTCCAGGCCCTCTACTTCTTTCTCTCGAATGGGCACATTCAGTCTCCCTCCACCAATGCTCTCCTCCACCTTACCGAACTTCTCGTCAACCTTAACTTTTCCTTTAACTCCTCCCATTTCCTTCAATTCCAGGGGTTTCCATGGATACTCGCATCAGCACCAGCTATGCATCCCTCTGACAGCAATATCCAACAGTTCCTCCGCATACCCTGTACAGGAACTGTGCCACAATTCTTCTACTGTTCTACTGTTCCATCGATGACGGCATCAGTGCAGCGTCCTGCACCCAGGCTGAACTGGAGCAGCCCATCGACTTCACCCACAATTTCCACACCGCCCTCAAATTGACATGGTCCATCTCGGACACCTCCCACCGTTTCTTGTGCTCACTATTTCCATCTCCGGTCACAGTCTCCAGACGGACGTTGACTGCAAGCCCACAGACTCCCATAACTAACTGGACTGCACTTCCTCCCACCCAGTACCCTGCAAGAACTCCACCCAATTCTACGGATTCCTCTGCATCCCCTGCAACTGTTCAATATGGAGACATTCGAATCGCGAGCATCCCAGATGTCGACCTATTTCGCACAGCGTGATTTTCCTCCCTCTGTCATCCACAGAGCCATCCACCATACCACCTCCATTACCTGTATTAACAGTCTAAACCCAACAATACAATTAAGACAGAGTTCCTTCTATTCCTCAGCTACCACCCCATTAGTTTCCGCATTCGAAACACCATCCTGAAACATTTCCAACAACTCCAACAAGATCTGACCACCAAGAACACCTTCCCATAACCGCCTCTGCCTTCCGAAGGACCATTCCCTTCGACAATCCTTGGTTTGTGCCATTCTACCAGATGAGCCCCGACTCCCCAGTACCTTCCCCTGCAACCAGGAAAAGATGAAAAACCTGCCGGTACACCACCTCCCACACCTCCTTTGAGGTGATACAGATTTTCACCTGCCTCTCGTCCACCCTGGTTCACTGCATCTGATGCTCCCGATGTGGTCTTCACTAGATCATGGAGACCGATCTTAAACTTAGGGAATTGCTCGCCAAGCATCAGATCTGGATCCACAGTGGCTGACCGGATCCCTCAGTTACTGCCCATTTCAATTCCTCTTTCCACTCCCTTTCCAACATCACCATCTTTGGCCTCCTCCATTGCCACAATGAACCACAGCACAAAATGGAGGAACAACACCTCAACGTCCACCTGGACAACCTAGAGCAGCGAAAGCTCAACATTGAATTTTCCCATTTCAAACAAACTCGTTTCCCAACCCTCACTCCCTTCCCAGCCTCTCCCCTCACTGCCATTGCTCCCTGCACCAACCGATTCGTTTCTCCATTTAACCCTCTCCCTGTCTTCACCTAGTCCCACTTCACTACACTGTCCCCCTCAACCCCTTTATCTCCAGCTCCCCCACACCCCCCCCCCCCCAGTCCAGAAGTATTGACTGCTCCACCTCCAGATGCTGCCTGGTTACTGCGTGTTTCCAGCCGCCTGCCTGTCTACTTTGCTATTTCAGAAGGCGGTGAAGAGCCAACCACAGTGCTGTGGGTCTAGAAACAAATGTAGGAGACGAGGTGACGATGGCTAACATCTGTGAACCAAGAGGATTTTTTCTGACAATTGACACCAGAAATAGTCAATTTGTCGAGTAGAATACTTAGATACAGGCCACTAGACTGGATGGGATTGAAGCTCTAAAGGAGGGGATGTTAGCAATTCTGGAAAATGTAAAAATATGTAAGTCCCCTGGGCCAGGGGAATTTATCTGAGGATTATCTGGAAAGCCAGGCAGGAGATTGCCGAACCTTTAGATTTGATCTTTATGTCATCATTGTCTACAGGAATAGTGCAACAAGACTGAAGGATCTGTTTTGGGTCCACTGATGTTTTTCATTTTCAAAAATGACCTGGACGAGGGCGCCGAAGGGTAGACTGGTATATTTGTGAATGACACGAAGGTTTGAGGAGTTATGGACAGCGTCCAAGGATGTTGTAAGTTAGAGAGACATAGATAAGCTGCAGTGCTGAGCCGAGAGGTGGCAAATTGAGTTTATTGCGGAAAAGAGTGATGTGAGTTGGTTGGAGTAACCAGAATGCAGACTACTGGGCCAATGGTAAGATTCTTGGTAGTGCATATGATCTCGGTGTTCATGTATGTAGATCCCTGAAAATTGCCACCTATATAGGGTCATTAAGAAGGCCTAAGGTGTGTTAGATTTTATTGAAAGAGAGATTGAGTTTCGGTGCCATGAGGTCATGTTAAAGTGGTACAAAACTCTGGTGCGGCCGTGAAAAGTTCGACAGACTTAAAACCTGTCCTGCAACATTTAGACCAATATGTAATGTCGAATTATAGAACATATTTGATGCACAATACAAAGTAGACACGGAGGGAAGGCAGGCAATTAAGAACATTTGCCTTAACATCAGTGAAAAAGTGGGGTTAGAGGCCTCTGAAGAAATTGGGACTTGAGGCCCCTGTGCTTTGAGAGTTAAGAGCCCCCTGGGCTTTCTGGGGTTAGAGTTCCCTGTGTTTTCTGGGGTTACAGCACCCTGTGTTTTGTGGGGTTAGAGGCCCCGTGTTTTCTGGGATTAGTGGCCCCTGGGTTTTATGAGGTAAGAGTTGCCTGTGTTTTGTTGGGTGAGTGGCCGCTGGGTTTTGAGATGTTAGCAGCCCCTGCTGTAATTGACGTTTTAGCTCCCTGTAGTAATTGGGGTTAGAGTGCCCTGTAGTAATTGCAGTTAGAGTGCACTGTCGTAATTGGGGTGAAGATATCCAGTAGTAATTCGAGTTCGAGGCCCTTGTGTTTTGTGTGGATGGAGATCGCTGTGCTTCGTGGGGTGAGAAGACCCTCTCGTAATTTAGCTTAGAGCTCCATGTAGTAATTGTGGTTAGAGGCCCTATGTGTTGTGAGATTAGAGGCCCCTGTAATATTTGTGGTTAGAACCCTACAGTAATTGGAGTTTTAGGCCCCTGGATTTTATGAAGTTAGAGACCCTGTGTTTTCTGGGGTTGGAGGCACCTGTAGCAATTGGTTAGAGTCCTATTTAGTCATTGAGTTTAGAGTCCCCTGTACTAACTGGGGTTACAGTCCCCCATAGAAACTGGGGTTGGAGTACCCTGTAGAAATTGGGGTAAGAATCCCCTGTAGTAATTGAGGTTACAGGCCCCTATGTTTTATGGTGTTAGTGACCCCTGTGTTTGTGAGGTTAGAGGCCCCTGTAATAATTGAGGTTAGAGCCCACTGTAGTAATTGGGATTACAGTGCTCTGCAGTAATTGGGGTTAGAGGCCACGATAGTAATTGGGGTTTGAAGCCCCTATGTTTCGTGGCATTAGAGGCCCCATAGTAATTTTAGTTAGAGTACTCTGTCCTAATTGGGGTTAGATGCCTCGGTGTTTTGAGGGTTTAGAGGCCTCTGTGTTTGGTGGGGTGAGAGGCCCGTGTAGTAATTGGGTTTAGTGGCCCCTGGATTTTGTTGTGTCAGTGGCCCCTGTGTTTTGTGCGGTTAGAGACTCAGTGTTTAGTGAGGATGGAGGCCCCTGTTCTTTATGGGTTTCGATGCCCCTCTCGTTACTGACTTGAGAGGTCCCTGGAGTAATAGAGTTTGGAGATCCCAGTGTTTTGTGGGGTTAGGTGATCCAGTAGTAATTGAAGTTTTGAGCGCCCTGTACTAATTGGGGTGAGAGTCCCCTGAAGTAATTGCGATTAGACGCCCCTGTAGGAATTGGGATTAGAATTCCCTGTGTTTTGTGGAGTTAGTGACCTCTGTAGTAATTGGGGTTAGAGGCCATTGTCGTAACTGTGGTTTGAGGCCCTGTGATCTGTGGAGTTGCAGGCCCCTGCCATAATTGGGATTGGTCCCATGTGTTTTGTGGGTTTTGAAGCCTCTTTGTTTTGTGGGATTAGAAGACTCTGTAGTAATTGGGGTAGGTGGGCCCTGTCATAATTGGTGTTAGATGACCCTGTCTTTTGTGGGGTTGGGGCCCCTGTCTTTTGCGGGTTTGAGGCCCCTGTGTTTTGTAGGCTCTTCTCGTTAGAGAGACGAAGATTGAGAGGTGGCTGAATAGAGACATACAAAATAATCAGAGGGTTAGATAGGGTGGACAGGGAGAGTCCTTTTCCATATATGGGGATGGCAAACACGAGGGGACATACTTTAAAGTGAGAGGAGATAGCCAGAAGACAGATGTCAGAATTAGTTTCTTTCCTCCGAGTTTAGTAAAGGTATGGAATGCTTCGCCTGCAACGGTAGTAGATTCGCCATGTTTAAGAACAATTAAGTCATCATTGGACAGGCATATATAGGTCAATGCCCACCTCTATGTTATATGTGGAAGGTACATCATTTACCTTTTTGGTAGATGCAGGGGCAGCATATTCAGTCCTTAAATTTAGCCAGTTCAGGCAATCGACACAAATAATGATGAGTGAAAGATTCCTGAACACAATGGGTGCATCATGGGTCTTGATGAGGGAAAGATTTACCACACCCATGTTGTGCGAAACGAGTCATGGGAAAACATTCCAATTCTCATTTTTGTTACGGGAATTCTGTCCGTTAAATCTGATGGGTTGGGATCTCATAGGGAGACTGAGGTTGGATTTGTTCATTACTCCGATGGGCTTGCAAATAATTCAAAGGGAAGGTTTGCCCGTGCAGGCTGGAAAATATTTGATTTGGCGACCAAATCAATATGGACATTTACTATAAAACCACAGCTCCAAAAGCTACCTAGACTACAAATCCTCCCACCCTGCCCCCAGGAAAAACGCCATTCCATATTCCCATTTCCATCGTCTCCGCTGCATCTGCTCCCAGGCGGACCAGTCCCAATACTGTACAACCCAGATGACCTCATTCTTCAAAGACCACAATTTACCCCCAGACGTGATCGACGATGCTCTCCACGCATCTCCTCCACTTCCGACTCCTCCGCCCTTGATCCCTGCCCCTCCAATCGCCACCAGGACAGAACTCCACTGGTCCTCACCTACCACCTCACCAACCTCTATGTGCATCGTATCATCCTGAGTCATTTCCATCACCTCCAAATGGACCCCACCACCAGGGAAATATTTCGCTCCCCTCCCCTATCAGCGTTCCGAAAAGACCACTCCTTCCGTGTCTCCCTCGTCAGGTCCACACTCCCACACCAACCCAACCTCCACTCCCGGCACCTTCCCCTTCACCCGCAAGAAATGCAAAGCCTGCGCCCACACCTCTCACCTTACTTCCCTCCAATGCTCGAAGGAATCCTTCCATATCCGCCACAAATTCACCTGAACCACCACACACTTCATTTACTGCATCCGCTGCACCCGATTTGGCGTCCTCTACATTGGGGAGACAGGCCGCCCGCCTAATTTGCGGAAAGTTTCAGAGAATACCTCGGGGACACCCGGACCAACCAACCCAACCACCCCGTGGCTCAACGCTACAACTTCCCCTCCCACTCCACCAAGGACATTCAGGTTCTTGGACTCCTTCATCGCCAGACCATATCAACACAACGTCTGGAGGAAGGGTGCCTCAACTTCCGCCTAGGAACCCTCTAACCACAAGGGATGAATTCAGATTTCTCCAGTTTCCTCATTTCCGCTCCACACGCCTTGTCTCAGTCCCAACCCTCGAACTCAGCACCACCTTCCAAATCTGAAATCTTCTTTCTGACCTCTCCGCCCCCACCCCCACTCCAGTCTATCACCCACACCTTAACCTCCTTCCACCTACCGTGTTTCCAACGCCCCTCCCCCAAGTCCCTCCTCCCTATATTTTATGTTAGCCTGCTTGGCACGCTTTCCTCTTTCATAAGGAAGGGATCATGCCCGAAACATCGATTCTCCTGCTCCTTGAATGCTGCCTGACCTGCTGTGCTTTTCCAGCAACACATTTTCAGCCTGTAAAATATGACCCACGACCCCTGATGTATGTCTATGAGTGACGATTAAGCCAGACAGCGATACGTTAGTCAGCAATTCACTCTCCCTGGAAGCAAGTTACCATGTTCATTCTTTTAACACCGATTTTCTTGCTCGGGACATGCTGCACTGTACAGCACACAAACACCCAGGATAGTCCTAACGATCCATATGAAAAGGATTGGTTCAGGTGTTTGGTGAGACCAGATCAGTTGCTGTTGCGCGATTTTTATTGGCGTGATCACAGATGTGCAGTCTCTGTCAACTTACCTAAGGTCTCTGGAACAGCCAACAGACCCTATCTATTTGATGTAGAAGGCTCCGCTCCTCAAGGCATCTGGTGGCAGGTCGCAGAACTTGGGATGATGGGTGCGAAACAGACAAAGAACGAAAGGTTGGGTCTTCAGGGACAATGTGGGTATCTGGTTCAATGCAGATATGTGGACAAATAACAAGAAATTAAATTGACAAACTCAGGCAGATAGGGGAGTCCGGGTAACACCCGCTAGCCCTGAGAAGCCTAAAGGGATAGCCTGGCGTTTACCTAAGGTCGAAGTTTCGGATTCAATATTAAAAATGGTCTCGACTGAGTTGAGGGCAAAAGGCAAACATGATTTGAGTCTCATACGGGGCTGTGAGCCCATAAGGTTAACCCCGAAGTCTGAGTATCATCCTTGCAGATTATAATACCCGTTAAAACCCGAGGCCACAGAAGGAATTGCTCCAGTCTTTAAATCCTTCCTAAAGGCTGGAGTAATAATGCCCTCTGAAAATTCACTACTAAGAACTCCCATTTTTCTGATCATAAAGTCGAACATTCCCGCTTAATCGCAGGAATGGAGGTTTGTTCAAGGTCTGCAGGCAGTAAATAACGCTGTTTTCCCGCGCACTCCAAATGATCCCAACCTTATACTATATTAGCTCAAATTCCACCGGACAGGAAATGGTTCTCCGTTGTGGATTTAGAAAATGCTTTCTTTAGTGTGCCAGTACAGCCAGATAGTCAATTCTGTTTCGCTTTTTCATTCAAAGGGAAATCATATACCTTCACGCAATTTTGTTAAGGTTACAGTGAGTCCACCACCATAGAAATGAGGCTCAACGCAGGAGTCTGGAGACTCGTGCGTTGGTAATTTAAGCGGACATTGGATAAGCATATGGAGGTTATTGGGCTAGTGTAGGTTAGGTAGGCTTTGGTCGGCGCAACATCGAGGGCCGAAGGGCCTGTACTGCACTGTAGTTTTCTATGTTCTATGTTCTTGTTTTAACTGGGTCAGCGTTTCTGCAGGATGTGGATGATTGCTTAATAGCAGCACCAACAGAAGAACAATGTGAGAAAGATACCCTTGTGTTGCTCTGCTATTGAGCGAGAGAAGGCATTAAGCTAGTCTCCCAAAGCTACAATTTCTGCCACAACAGGTGAAGTTCTTAGGTCATTTAATATCTGAACAAGGGATGGTCATTGGTCAAGATAGATTTCAAGCAATCCAGCAAATTGCAAAGCCTCACACGAAGAAACGATTGCTGTCCCTTTTTTGGGCATATGCTCCTACTGTACAATGTTTATCCCACATTGCACAACCTCTGAGGCGCCCTTCAGTGACATAACAAATGGGAAAGGTTTGCAGAACCAAAGTCCGCTGCAGTGGACCCCAGAGGCCGAGAGTGTCTTTGTTAAATTGAAAAACGCGCTCCAAACCACATCAATGCTGGGGATTCCGAATCCAAACAAGCCGTTGGTGCATACAGTCGATGAGAAGCGTGGCTGCATGACATCTGTGCTGTTGCAGAATCGTGGGGGAAAATTGACGCCGGTAGCTTATTTTTAAGCTAAACTAGATCACGTAGTAGCAGGATTGCCTAAGTGCCTGTGAGCAGTGGCCGCAGCTGAAAAGTCTGTTGTAGCATCCAGGTATATATTCGGCTATGGTGAATTAAACCTTCTGGTCCCACATGCAGTATCCTTACTGCTTTCCGAGCAAAGGATTGCAAACTAGTGAGCAACACGTTCGCTCAGATATAATACTGTGGTATTGGAAATGCCTTACATTACAATAAAGCGATGTAACGTCCTGAACCCTGCTAGCCTTCTTCCCAAAGAAGGAGACGAAAACCAAAAATAATTGTCTCAATCTGATAAATGAAATATGCAACTTCAGACCATATTTGCAGGATTCTTCATTTTAGAACACAGATAATGAGTTTTTCGTGCATGCAAGGGAGCAAGGAGACAGGCTAGAATTGTGTGGGGTATGCTGTAGTGACGACCCACGAGGAAGTCAAAGCAGGGACACTCCCTTCTCATCTTTCAGCGCAAGCAGCAGAGCTGATTGCCTTGACTGATGCCTGTAAATTGGCTTTGGGAAGGCCGGTCAATATTCCCACTGATAGCAAATACACATTCGGGGTTATACATGATTGCGGAAACGTATGGAAACCTTCTTGACCTCCACTGGAAAGTCCACCACACACTGTGGCCTGATTTCTGACCTCCTGGAAGCGGTCCTGTTGCCTAAATCAATCGCTCTGTGTAAATGTGAAGCCCACATCAAAAATAACAATTCAGTTTCTAAAGGTAATGTGAGGCAGGCTCAGCGTCAAGGCCAGCAGCCCAGCAGCCGCCAAGTGATCACATTGTCATGTGTATGACAAAATTTGTACCCTAACAGCAGACGTACGGGAGTTACAGTCATAGGCCACGCTGGAAGAAAAGCGTGAGTGGATGAAAGCACGATGCAGTGTGAGGGAAGGAGTATTGTGTGACCCCAATGGTAAACTCTGTCTACCACAATCATTGTTTCCATTCTGTACCAAACTGACACACGGTAACGTCCATGTCTCAAAGAAGGGATGTATGACAGTATTTCAGCACATTCGTACACTAAGGGATTTACTCATTACTTCCAAAAATATTGTGAGTGAATGTACCACTAATAATGCTGGGAGAGGAATACAAATGAGTCAGGCAGCACACCCCCAAAACCAAAGATTCTTTGAAAATTTACGAATGGATTTTATTGAACGAGCGCCAAGCGAATGGAATAAAGGTATCGTCTGATAATAATTTGACATGTTTTCCAAACGGGTGGAGGCGTTCCCCACATCTAAACAGGATGCCAGTGCAGAAGCCAAGGCCTTGCTAACTAAGATAATTCCCAGATGGGGCATTCATGAAAGAATTATTAGCGACAATGGGACATCATTTTTCAATAATGCCCTACAGAGGATCTGCAAATATCTGGGAATAAACACGAGACTTTACTGTGCCTATCACCCAGCGAGCGGTGGGGCAGTGGATCGACAGAATGCTACCTTACAAAACTAAATTGACAAAATGCTGTAGGGATTCGGGGTGACATGAACAAAGGCACTTCCAATTGTGCTGGTGTATATGAGATCTAGGACGAGAGGATGGGCCAATCTGAGTCTGCTGGAGATTTTGTTTGGTAGGCCGTCCAACACAGGCAAGGACCCAGGACCTAAGCTCAGACAAATAACAGGCCACTGTGAGGATGAAATGTGTTACTATATAAAACTCTCTACACGTTTATCTCAAATACAGAATCAAGTGAAAGCAGCACTACCCCAGCCAGCAGGAGGGAAGTTTGGTCCTTTGCTGAGATATTTATATTGTCAACAGCCAGAGATTTGAGGAGGGCTGATGTGGTGCCATTGTGTAGGAAAGTTAGTAAGCGAAAACTAGGGAATTATAGAGCACTGAGACTGTCATTGGTGTTGGGTAAACTTGAACAGAAGTCAAAGAACACAAACAAATATGCGAAGAAGGAAGGATTGTTCATATCCGGAGGTTGTGGAGAGGCGAAAGCATAGACAGCTCTGGAGAAACAGGATAGTTCGGAGCTTGTGGAGAGACCTACACTTGGACGGGTCTGGAGAGAGTGGAGCTTGGAGAGATACTAGCACTTGGATTGCGATGAAGAAATTGTTTATGAATGTAGCTTGTGGAGAGACTTACACATGGATGGCTCGGGAGAGATTGTTTAAATACGGAGCTTGTGGATAGGCCGAGAAATGGACAGCTCTGGAGAGATTGTTTATGTATGGAGCTTTTGGAGAGTCCTGCATGTGGATAGCTCTGAATGGATTGTTTATATGTGGAGTTTGTGGTGAGGTCTACACGTGTGCGGCCAGGAGAGATTGTTTATATGGGGAGCTTATGGCCAGGCCTACACGTGGATGGCTCTGGAGGGATTGCTTACATACGGAGCTTATGGAAAGGCCTACACGTGGACGGTTCTGGAGAGATTGTTTATCTATGGATCTTGTGGAGAGGCGTAGGCATGTACTTCTGTCAAGGATAATTATATACGTAGCTTGTGGTGAGACCTATACGTCGATGGCTCTGGAGAGTTTGTTTATATATGGAGCTTATTGAGTGGCGTACGCTTGGTCGGATCTGGAGAGATTGATTGTACATGGAGGTTGTGGAGCGGCTTACACCTGGACAGCTCTGGAGAGACACATTATATACGGAGCTTGTGGAGAGGCTTACACTTGGACGGCTCTTGAGAGATTGTTTATGCAAGGATTTTGTGGAGAAGTGGCCAATTGGACGGCTCTGGATCGAATGTTTATGTACGGAGCTTGTGGAGAGGCCTATACGTGGATTGCTCTGAAGAGATTGTTTATCTGTGAAGGTTGTGGTGAGGTCTATACGTGGTTGTTCTCGAAATATTGATGATACACGGGGCTTGTGGAGAGGTTGACATGTGCATGTCTCTGTAGAGATTATCTGTATCTGTAAAATGTTAGGAAATGCATACACATGGAAAGCTTTGGAGAGATTGTTTTGATACGGACTTGTGGAAAAGCCTACGCGTGGAAGGCTCTGCAGAGATTGTTTATGTGTGGAGCTTGTGGAGAGGCCCACACGTGAACGGCTGTGGAGAGATTGTTTATATATCGAATTTGTGAAGAGGCCCAAACTTGGTCAGCTCTGGACAGATTGTTTTTATGCTAAGCTTGTGGAGATGCAGACACGTGGATCGGTCTGTAGAGACTAATGTGTATATGGAGATTGTGGAGTGACTAACACTTGGACGGCTCTGGAGAGATTGTTTGTATGCCGAGCTTGTGGAGAGGCCAACACGTGGATGGTTCTGCAGAGTCTCTTTCAGTATAAACCTTGTGTCTAGCCCGATGCATGGAAGGGTGCGGAGAGATTGCATAATATCGGAGGTTGTGGAGACGGCTCCATGACGATGGCTCTGGAGAGATTATTTATAATGGAGTTACTGGGGAGGCCTACGTATGCATGGATCTGGAGAGACTGTTTATGTGCGGAGCTTGTGGAGAGGCCTCCACATGGAAGACTCTGAAGAGAGTGTTTCCATACGGAGTTACTGGGGTTGCCTGCATATGGATGACTCTGAAGAGATTGTTTATATACGGAGCTTGTGGAAAGGCCTACACATGAATGGCTCTGAAGAGAGTGTTTATATTCGGAGTGACTGGGGTTGCCTGTATATGGACGGCTCTGAAGAGATTGTTTATATACGGAGCTTGTGGAAAGGCCTACACGTGGACGCCTGGAGAGATTGTTTATATAAGGAGCTTGTGGAGAGGCATAAACGTGCATGGCTCTTGAGAGACTGTTTAGAAACGGAGTTTGTACGGAGGCCTACAAATGGACGGCTCTGGAGAGGTTGTTCATCTATGGAGCTTGCTCAGAGTTCTGCACGTGGGCGGCTCCTGAGAGATCGTTTTTCCACGGATCTTGTGGAGAAGCGGCCACGTGGACGGCTCTGGAGCGACTGTTTATGTATGGAACTTGTGGAGAGGCCTATACGTGGACGGCTTTGGAGAGATTGTTTATGTATGGAGCTTTTGGAGAGTTCTGCACGTGGATCGCTCTGAATGGCTTGTTTATATGTGGAGGTTGTGGTGAGGTCGATACGTGGACACCCTGTAGAGACTGTTTATATACGGAGCTTATGGACAGGCCTATACGTTGATGGCTCTGGAGAGATTGCTTACATATGGAGCTGATGGAAAGACATACACGTGGATGACTATGGAGAGATTGTTTATCTCTGGGGCTTGTGGAGAAGCGTAGACATGCACTTCTGTCGCGGTTAATTATATATGTAGCTTGTGGAGAGACCTATACGTGGATGTTTCTGGAGAGTTTGTTTATATAAGGAGCATATGGAGTGGCCTATGCTTGTACCTATCTGGAGAGGTTGATTGGACATGGAGCTTGTGGAGCGACTTTCTCCTGGCCAGCTCTGGAGAGACAGAATATAGACGGAGCTTGTGGAGAGGCTTGCACATGGATGGCTCTTGAGAGATTGTTTATACAAGGATCTTCTGGATAAGCGGCCAAGTGGGCGCCTTAGGAGCATCTGTTTATATACGGAGCTTGTGGAGAGGCCTACATGTCGACAGCCTGGAGAGATTGTTTTCAAAATTAGGTTTTGGAAAGGCCTGTATTTAGATGGCTCTGGAGAGATTGTTTATGTATGGAGCTTGTGAGAGGCCTCCAAATGCACCCCTCAGGAGAAGTTGTTTACCTGTGGAGACTGTGGAGACATTTAGACGTGGGCGGTTCTAGACAGATTTATTATATGGAGAGCTTGCAGAGAGGCCGACACGTGGACGCCTCTGGAATGATTGTGTATGCACAGAAGTTGTGCAGAAGCGTTCACAAGGAGGGCTTTGGAGAGATTGTCCATATATGGAGCTTGTGAAGTTGCCTACACGTGACTGCTCTGGAGAGATTGTCTACATACGGAGCTTGTGGAGAGGCCTACACGAGGATGACTGTTGAGAGATTGTAGATACATGTAGCTTGTGGAGGGCCTACGTGTAAATGGCTCTTGAGAGATTGTTTACAAATGGAGATTGAGGAGACGCCTACACGTGGATGGCTTTGGAGTGATTCTTTATTTCTAGACCGTGTGAAGAGGCCTATATGGGGATGGCTCTGGAGAGATTGTTTACATATGGAGCTTGTGCAGAGGCCAACATGTGGACGGCTCTGGAGAGATTGTTGATACTCAAAGTTCCTGGAGTGGCATACAAGGAGCTGGCTGTGAAGAGAATGTTTATATGCGGTGCTTGTGCAGAGGTCCACGCGTGGATAGCTCTGAAGCGATGGTTTATCTATATGGAGCTTGTGCAGATGTCAACTCAGGAGAGATTGTTGATACTCAAAGTTTCTGGAGAAGCATACACGTGGCTGGCTCTGAAGAGATTGTTTATATGCGGAGCTTGTGCAGAGGTCGACATGTGGAAGGCTCTGAAGAGATTGGTTAATACGGAAATTTTGCTGCGATCTACATGTGGACAGCTCTGGAGAGATTGTTTATATTCAGAGCTTGTGGGGAGGACTACACGTGGATGGCTCTGGAGAAATTGTATATATTTGTTGCTTGTGGAGGGACCTACACGTCGATTGCTCTGGAGAGATTGTTTATGTATGGATCTTGTGGAGAATGAATTTAACGTTAAATGGGTTTGTCGACGTTTAAAAGAATAATTGTTATCATGGGCTCTGCGGTCAGGGGCACAGACAGGAGATTCTACAGAAGTGAGTGTGAATCTAGTAGAGTGTGTTGTTTTTTGGCTGCGAAGGTGAAGGAGTTCTCAAAATGTGTGAAGCAGATTGTCAAAGGGGAGAGTGAGAAGCCGGAAGTTATTGTATATATTGGGAGAAATAGCATAGTCAGGGAATGGGTTAAAGTTTTGCAGAGTGAGTCTAAGAGGTTAGGTAGAAGCTTACAACACATAACATCACAAGTAATAATCTCTGGTTTACTTCTGATGCCATGTTCTAATGTGGGAAGGAATAAAAGGAGAGGACAGATAAATCATTGGCTGAAGAGCTGGTGCAATATGCAGGATTCCATTTCTTGAATCGTCTGGGAAAATTTCGGGGACAAAAAAATCCTTTCCCAAAAGATATGTTTTGCCTGATCTGGAAAGGATATCTATCCTGTTGGGGAGATCCAATAGTTCTTTTTCGAGAGCCTGTAAACTTTAAGAGATGGGCGTGGGGCTTCATAAATTGCAGTAAAAATAGAAAGAAATGTGAGGATGGTTCTGAATCAGAAAAGGGCAAGTTAATTAGGCAAAAATAGACAGGGAACAATTCGGAGAACCACATAATTCTGGCGAATTAAACTGAGTTTACTTCAATGCAAGAGGTCTTACAGATCTGGCCGATGAACTCAGGTCATGTATGGAACATGGGCCTGGGCAGTTGTAATCATTACGGAAAGCTGGCTGAGGGCAGGACAAAACAGGCTACTCAATGTTACGGGTTTTAGATGTTATGGGAAGGACACGAAGAGAGGCGAGACAGGAGGGTAAGTGATGCTTTTGATTCAGGAAAGCATTCCTACCGTACTTAGTGTAGCTATTCCTGAGGGACAATTTGGTGAAAATCTATTATTTGAAATTAGAAATA
This sequence comes from Hemiscyllium ocellatum, assembly GCF_020745735.1. Taxonomy (NCBI): domain Eukaryota; kingdom Metazoa; phylum Chordata; class Chondrichthyes; order Orectolobiformes; family Hemiscylliidae; genus Hemiscyllium; species Hemiscyllium ocellatum. The sequence continues at coordinate 6,204,097 of NC_083440.1, read as the reverse complement.
AGAAAGGCATGGTCATCTGCATGCGATTGGACTGGAGGCACCCAACAGTGAGAAGGAAATTCAGAAGCACGTATTTCGAGCTCTCAGATATATGTAAGAATAATAAGGTTGTAAAAGTAGGGGATTTAAATTTTCCAAACACTGACTGGGACTGCCACAGTGTTCAAGGTTCGGATCATGATGAATTTCCGAAATGTATTCAATAATTGATTTTTTAAAATCAAAACATTAATGTTAAAAATGGAGAAGGAGCAAAACTTGAACTGCATAGAATCCCCACAGTGTAGAAACAGGTCATTCAGCCTAACAAGTTCACACTAAACCTTGGAAGAGGATCCCACCTGGACCAATACCACTATCCTATATTTTCCATGGCTAGCACACCTAACCTGCAGATTCCGAGATGCTATGGTGTAATGGCCAACCAAACAAACATGCACATCTTTGGACTGCGGAAGAATACCACAGCATCTGGAGGAAACTCACACATACACAGGGAGAATATGCAAACCCCACGGGGGTCCATCGCTGCAGGGTCTCTCCTGCATTGAGGTAACAGTGTGAACCACTGAGCTGCTAAGGCAGCTTTTTGGAAATAAAGCAAGGCAAGTGACTGAAGTGTGAGTAGGGGAACACTTTGGCACGAGTGATCATCATCCTATCACTTTAAAAACTGTTATAGAAATGGGTCGGTCTTCCGCAAAAGTTAGAGATCGTACTTGGAGTAAGGCATATTTTAAGGGGATAAAAATGAGCTTTGAATCGTTAATTGGAAGAAACTGTTCGCGAATGGGAGCCATTCAATCGTGTGATAGTGAGAGTTCAGAAACATAATATTCCTGTTCGAGTGAAAGGCAAGGCTGGTAACATTAGTAAGCAATGGTTGAACACATTTATTAAAATTGTTGTCAAGAATAATAAGGACTCATTTATTAGCTGCAGAAAATTGGGATCTATTGAATCTCTTGACGAGTTCAAAGAGTGTAGCGGTACTCTTAAGAAGGAAATCAGGAAGACAAAGACGGGATGAAATATTATTGCCAGATAAGGGTAAAGATAATTTTAAAAAAATAAAGACTACATATCCATTAAGTGCAAGAGAACAAATTGAGAGGGAATAGGGTCCTCTTCTACTCAGTGAGGTTATTGCGAGGCCCTTAATAAAAATTCTTGTATTGTCTACAAACACGGGCAAAGTACCGAAGGACTGGAGGGTGAAGAAGGTTATGTCAGATTACAATGGGACATTGATCAGATGGGGCGATGGGCTTAGGAATAGCAGATGGAGTTTAACTTAGATAAATGTTCATTTCTAGTCTCCATATTATTGGAAATATATTGTTCAACTTGAAATGGTTTAGAATGATTGACAAGGGTTTTGTTGAGATTGGAGCATTTGCGCTACAGGGAGAGGTTGAACAGGCTGGGGCTGTTTTTCCTGGAGCATCAGAGGCTCGGAGGGTGACTTTATAGAGATTTCTAAAATCATAAGGGATTATGAATCCCTCAATAATTCATAAGGGATAAGGTGAATAAACGAAATCGTTTTTTCAGCGGAGAGGATTCAAAATCTAGATCACACAGATTTAAGGTTAGAGAGGAAAGGTTTAAAAGGGAGCTTAGGGGTAGCTTTCTCAGAGTTGGTGCGTGTATGGAATGAGCTGCCAGAGGAATTGGTGGAGGCTAGTACAATTACAATATTTAAAAGGCATTTGGATTTGACGATATATGAATAGGAAGGGTTGAGAGGGATATAGGCCGAGTGCTGGCAAATGGGAATAGATTATGTTAGGATAACTGGTCGACATGGATGGATTGAACAAAAGGGTCTTTTTCCGTGCTTTACATCTCTTTGACACTTTGACTCTATGACTTAATTCTATGAAATCCGTCATTTCTTTAACTATCACACAAGCTGGTAATATTACACCACAGCAGAATATTTCACGCATGCATAGACTGACACCAGTCCAAGAAACAAATAACTATATGAGTGACTTTGAAACATTTTGCATCGACAAGCGAGAATGTAAACTTGAGAATTTGGACGAGAACATGCATGTGTCGGTGACCGTGGTCAGTGGATGGTCTGGAAATGGAATTTGTTGAAAAAACAAACCAGGAAGTTGGAGGAAATTTGGACAAAGTAAATGTGTGGAGTTGGTGCTGGAATACAAGGGCCGGGGTAACAATTGAATGATTGACTGTTTCCCCGATGATGTGCTGTGAGGCAGGGGGATGCGTTTAGGAGCTGGTTTACAGATAGAAAAAAAATCGCCTTGGTGATGATGCAAATTGAACTGATAAAAATGCATTTGTAATCAGAAGGTGGAATTCAAACTTCTCGTGTTTTTAATTTTGTGAAGATGTGTGGATCAGAGAATTCCATAAGGAAGAGTAAACAGGAGCCTGGCATTACTGTACACCCTGCAGTGAAAGATGATCCTTTCCTCCAGGTATTTTTATTGTATCCGGGTCACTTGTTGTGAAATGTTTGCTCAGAATGAGATTTTTTGGGCACGTTTAGTTCCTCTTTTGGTGATGTTTTTGTTCAGCTTTCTACTGACTGTTGTTCCTTGCTAACAGCACTCTGCACTGGCTTTACTCCTGCCGTTTCTTTCATGTTGTTCCTCAGATGGAGTCAGTCCCTGCCCATTTCAAAAGGAGTTTTATCATGTTGCTGCTCCTCCTTCTCCTTTCGGGCCATTCCTCACGTGGACTCCTCATTCCATTGTCTGCTACAGCTAATGTTGGCTCTCAGTTACATGGATTTATTCACCAATTGAATGATTTTTATAACTGGATATTTCACTGCATACTTTAACTGATCTCTGAAAATTTTCTGTGTTACCACATAAATAACTGCGTTGGTGCAGCAACTGAGGTTCCGCAGCATATGTGCAACTTGTTCAAAGAGATAAAAATCATTCACATAAATACCGATACCATATACGTATAGAATATACACCAACCAGAGCAATATGAAACTGACAGACATAGCAAACAGCAAAGTCACAGATTTCTTTCTGCCCTTTATCTCTGGGTCATTCTCTGTTTTTTTCTGAACCCTCAGTCCCTTACGTGCCTTATTGGTTTCGAAGATGTGTCTGACTGTCAGAGTATTGAGAAAGAGAATCAAAATGAATGGAAGAAGAATTCTTAAAAATGATTCAATATATTTATAACTCAACCACAAACGCTCCTTATTGTAACTGTTTCTGGTGTAACAGTCGAATGGAACATTGTTGATAACCCTTCCAGGCTGAAATCGAAAATATTTGGGAATGTTCTTTACAGAAAAGAAAATGCAAATTGATGCCAGAATTCTCTTTGCAGTTTTCACTGTGCAATACTGAGATTTCATTTGAGAAAAACAAATGGCGACAAATCGATCAAAAGAAAAAGCAACAGTGAACCAAACAGAACAATCAATTATGATGTCAGTCAGGACCCAGAGTACACGACAAACAGGAGTGATGTCCAGGAAACACCGTGGATAATAATAGTATCTAAATCGAAGAAGTATGATATCAAAAATAATAAACAGTAGATCAGATACAGCCATTGCTTGCAGATAGCGAGCTGTGCATGATGCAAGACCACACTTATCCCCAGATAGGTATACAATCGCCACTAGACTAACTGTAAGAGAAAGAAAGATAAAAAAAAAACATGACGTTACTGATCAAATGTTCTCTGTGCCTGATGGTTTTAGCACAACGATGTTTGCATGTCACAACGCCCAAACCATTAGTTATCACTGTCAAATGAATTATTTTCACTTTTTAAAACACGTAGGGAATCACATAAGGATCAAATGACTACTAGAAATTGATTACGTACGAAAAATTTTGGGAGTACTCAGTACTTAGTTTTTTTGCTTTACAGATTACTCTGACTGCTTGAGTTGCTCATAAGACCACAACATCCAAATAAATCCACCTGGGATCAATGAAGAATGGCAGACAGCAAACACGGACATCGAGGACAAAATTCCTGCACTCGGTTGTGGAGTCTCCACAGCTCAGATTGCTTCCAGAATTGCACATCGACACTGTGTAACTATGGTACAGGGCAGTGAATCCTTCCAGTGTCAAGGAATGGATGCCCTCTACAAAGCGAATGAACAAATAATAGGGCATTGAACCGGTACCCCTCCCTGTTTCCCCCCACTGGTCCAGAATTGAACATAACGACAATCTGAAACATGGAATTTTCCAGCAGAGAATCGAACCACCATGTCCCAGGTTGGATACCAACTACAATCAGAAGAATGCTAACATTGTATTTGGTATGAACTCCCCGCACATTGTTAAAGACTGCACACCACAGCCTCCACTCAAATAAAATCTGAATTGATGAAGCATTGGTCATTGCAAATTTCCGGTTTGGAAATCATGAGAAGAATCAATGCTTCCTGCCTGATGTCCAAAACCCTGCAGTTCTCCTTGTGAACAGAAATCCTCCTCCCAAATTCGGAGCAGAAGCTACGTCTGGGACTCTCCAGAATGTAAGCAGCACTCTCCATGGGGGTCACCAGAATTGTACCCGAGCTGTTCTGAGAGACCAATGCATTGCACCATTGCTTGGTATCAGACACTGAGTTTGTGGATTCAGTCCAATGCTGATCATTCAGCGAAATGACAGGAGAAAGTGAGGACTGCAAATGCAGGAAATCAGAGTCGAGGGTGTGGTGGTAGAAAAACTCAGCATTCCTGATGAAGGGCTTATGCCCGAAATGTCAATTCTCCTGTTCCTCAGATGCTGATTGACCTGCTGGGCTTTTCCAGCACCACACTGTCGACTAAATGTCTGCTATGGCTGACAATGAAATTTGAGTTCAATAAAAATGTGGACTTAATAGTCTAATTGTAACCATTAAGCTGTTGTTAACTGTTATGGAAAAACCCATCCCCTTGACTAAAGTCCCTTAGAGAAGATAATCATTCATCCTAACATGGACTGACCTACAAGTGACTCCAAACGCACGACAGTCTGGTGACTCCTACATGCCCTCTGGGCAATTTCGGGATGGGGACCGGCCGAGACAGTGACACCCAAATCCATTGAATGAACAAAAGAAAATGGAAATCCCCCACACATCCCTAACTCCCCAGAATAGACAGCTTTTTACAACATCACATTGAAATGAATATCCCCAGTCTAAGTTGATTGTAACAAATATGAAACTCCTAAAACTGACCAACTTTTAAAGATAAGAGATCCTTCACTTAAGTCATCACAGTTTTCTGCAGTCGGGAACGCCAACATAGACCTGTTCCCAGCACAGCCAACTGAGGCAAAAGGGCTGTCTCTTGACTTTGATACTCACGAGAGTTTGGAAATCCATTGGGAGAAGGGAAACCCTGAATTCAGGAAGACCACAGCACCAAGCATCCAACCTTTCATTATGAATGTTACTCCTGTTCTGTGCTGTACAGGAAATTCCAGTCGACACTAACCCCGTTAGGGTTCACATGTGTCTTCTTGCAGAGCTGGTACCAGTGATAATTTCTAAATGTAAGCTTTAGTCAGGCCAATATTGATTACACAGCTCTAGTCGTTATTTCGATGCTACTGGAGATCTGCCTTTTTGAGTATCTGTAATGCCTGTGGTGCAGGGAATTCGAGTGTTTTCGGAAGGGAGTTGCAGAAATATTTCCCAGCTACGGTGATGATGCATCTATCTATACAGTATTTTGAAGTCGGAATGAAATTTATTTTGAGAGGAAGCTTGCATTTGACAGTGTTTCTCTTCACCTGAACTCTTGATCATGGGTCATGTGTTATGAGGTGTTGTTGAAAGAGAGTTGGGTTGTTCATAGTTTGCATCTTGTAGATGGTATCCATTTCTGGTCATGCATTGGTGAAGAGTTTGAGTACTGAATGTGGTGATTGGTTGTATTGCGCAATGCGGAGCTCCGTGAATGTTGCACTCAGCTGGATCCATCGAGAGCATTCCATCCCATCTCTGAGCTCGGCTTTCTGGAGGGAGGGCACGGATTGGAGAGCCAGGCAGGCAGCGTATTGATACAGAAATCATAGTGTCTGACATGCAGCAGTTTTATGACCAGACTGGTTCATTCTTTGTCAATGGTTGTCTCAGGTCATGCAGTCAGTCATGGTCATGTCGTAGTCAGCCAATGGGAGATTGGTCGATTCTCACTTTTCGGGTTGGTCGTTACCTGGTGCTTGTGGGATGTGAATGTTACTTTCAAATTGTCAGCCCAAGTTTTATGTAACCTCATTGTATATGGAGACAGATCTCTTCATTATCTAAGGAGTTGCAAATGGTGCTGAACATTGCAACACCACGCGCAAGCCGCTTTACCTCGTTAATAATGATAGAGGGAAGGGTAGAGATGAGCCATCGTTTTCCATTCTGGTGTCTGGGACAACACTCTGAAGAATTCCTGCAGATCTGTAAGATGACTGAGGTGATTGACCTCCATCAATCATAACTATCTTCACCTGTATTCAGGATTGATACCAAAACAAGCTGGCTTCTCATTATGTTCAATTCTTTGAGGGCTCGCTATTGTGGATATGTGTTCATAATTTATATGTTTAAGAACTGAATATTTCTTTTCCGTAATTAAAATATATCTACAAATGTAGGCAAACATAATTGAGGAGCAGATAGTACATGTTTCTGTAAATGTAAGACAATTCTGAGTTTGTCACACTTTAGAGTGAACATGTGGCTGTGCTGCAATGTCAGAGGTGATGGAACAAAACTGTACAATGTGTGATTGAGATTGGACACCCGTCAGAGTCAGTCTGTTTGTCATTATCACACACAATAAAACAGAAAAGTCATAGTTCTGGAAATGGCTTTGTGATCTCTGTTCGTGACATCGTGTGGACAGATGGCGTGTAAAATCGAATCAGGTCAAGGTCTCATTCACAGTTTCTGTACTCAATGCACCACGTTCTGTATTCTGTACTGTTAATTCTCTGCAATGTTCTTCAAAGCATGTATTAACCACAGTCATAATATTGTAGATATTAGTCAATTTCTTGATGAAATAATGTATTCATATATATTTTCTTTATGTTTCGAACCTTTAAACCTGATTTTAGCACAGCCGTCACCAAATCATCTTCCCCACCAGGAGAGCATGGATCATAAAGCAAAGATCAGTGTAAAATTGACTGTGAATAGATGATGGATGATATATCACAAATTAATGATGTAATTAGATTCAGAAGTGGAATAGTGGCAATCTGTCTCGCTCGATGGCCACAGTTATTAACATCGAGATAATGAATGAGAGCAGCCATGTCCTACAGTTTGTTCTAACTTTGCTGAATGATTAATCACTCCCAAAAATATTATTTAAGGAAGCATTATATGACTGTGGGACAATTAATTGAATTCACGCCCTTGTTCTGTTATTTTCATTTTTGCAAGAAGTCACACCTATCTTTCCCCAATAGAACACTTTACCTTTATAAACATCGTACGAAATATATTCAAACAAAGATTTTCCCGTTTGTAATCCATCGTATTACCAAACTCCATCATTGAACAGATCAGAAATGACAACAGTCATATTAAAGAAGCATCGCTTTGTTTCAGTCAAATTATGTTCCTAGTTACAACTGAATTCAAATCTTCCCTTTCATTCAGTTCCCCAAGACTTAAATTCTATCCTCAGATATAATCCTTCTTGTGCAAGACCACGGTGGTGAATTGCTTCCCTCTTGTTGGCAACTCATACTCAGTGTTATTGTATTTTGCCAAAAGCTCTCAATAACACTTGGAGACTGGGCTCGTTGTTCTCCTTTGGCTAAGAACCCAGACCCAGTTAGAATTTTAGAGAAAGCTGCTCAATGCATCACATTGCCACGGGAATCCGATGTTGCATTCAAGTACACATTCAGACCCACATTCAGTACTGCTCTCTCCTGAAAGATATTTCCAATAATATTTACAAGTGAGGTCATGGATATTCCCCAATTCTGCTACACACTGACAGCAATGCTGTGTTGTCAGTATCTCGAGAAAAGCAACAATACTGGGTCTGAAGTTCATATCTGAGCAGTTACCCACACTCAGTACAATTCTACAATGACTCATTCTCCCAGGTCTACGAGGCAACAGTAATAACAGGTTATTCCCCATTCAGTCCAATTCCACGATCTGTAACAGCTTCATTCAGAGTTACTCCTGGAGATCTAGATTAACAGTACGAACCATTCGAATCAATCACTGGATACTATGACAGTGTGTATGAACTATAAACAGAAATTTTCTTTTCTCAGTTGAGGAATTACAGCACAGAGTTAGTTTGGAAATGTTAACTCCGTGCATTTCTCTCACACATTTGGAACTCATATTAACCTGATTATCTGCCCTCACAAAATCATTCCTCCACACATCCACTGATTAAGAAAAGCACCTAGGATCATCAAAGTCATCTGCCCTTCGCTTATCACTCCAAAATGATCTGCCCAACACACCCATTACTCTCCTGTTGGATGTGGGCTCCCATTTGAAGCGCGCTGCCTGAGCAAGACCCACCAACACAATCCCTTCGCATCAAGGAATTGGAAACACCAGGTATCACTAAGAGCTGGGTTCTTTCGAAATGCATTTGACAAATAGCACACTTTGAACTCCCACAGAGAGAGTGTGGTCTTGGTAAAAACTTTCTTGACCTTGCTCAGCGAAACCCCATCAATGTGGCATTAGGGCAAATCCATTCTGCACACTATATAGAAACAATAAATGCTGCACATTACTGAGGAGCCTCCTCATCAAACAACTGTTTTCTTTAAACTCAGTAAGTGAGGGTACTATCAGCTGATATCGAGATTTACCTTACTGAATGGAAAGAAAATAATTATCAGTCATATAGCGGAAATGAGCGATTTAGTGCAGAGATTTATGGAAATTTAAATTGTAACAAGACTTACCAGGAACACCAACAATAGTAAGGACAGTGTAATATACTTTCGCGACCATTTGCCTTGGCAGATGCATTGTGTTGTTTGTGAAACAATCTCCCCGTTCCTGCTGCTGACAATTTGTACGAATTGGAGAATTTTCTCAGATTTGGAGCTAACCCAGTTCCAGAGACTTTATTTTCCATTGTGTGATATCTCCTCTGGGAATCTATGATTTCTTTAAATATAATTTTGAACAAACAGAATACTACAACAGGTTTATTTTAACGATATGATATCATGGAGATGTAAGTCTGTATTTAAACTCCCCAAAGACTGGATTAATCTGATGCTATTTAGGTGACAAATGTTACTTGCAACTCGTCTTCAAACAGCAATACATGAAATAATATTTCACTAACCATCAGGCCCATTAATAACCAAATATCTTTTGATATTCTTTTCATTGATGACCTTCATTTTGCGGAAGCTATGCAGTCATTCCATATCTCATGTTGCAGAGCTGCTTTTCTACTGCACATTGGTTTCCCTCTTCTTTCCTTGTTTATTCAATTTTGCAACAAAGTTGAGAATTCTGTTTGTGGGTCAGCACTGTAATCTCGAATCTGAAGCTAATGCTGACCACAACAGCAGTTGGAAATTGCACTGCGAAATATTTCTTTAAAACAGATCGGAACAAACTAGGAAGTGATTCCGAACCTTCATTACAGAATTACAGAATGATGGAATCCCATAGAACAGAAGAGGCCCTTTGACCTATCATGCTTAAACTACATTCAATCTACATCATTCCCACTGCCCAGCACTGGGCCCCTCGCCTTGAGTGTTATGACATTTCAAGTACATATGCAAGTTCGTTTTAAATGTTTCTTGCCTGAAGTATCATCGCAATCAGTGCATTGGAGGCCTCTAACATCCTTTAGGTAAGAAGGTATTTCCTCACGTCCTCCTAAACCTCCTGCCTTTCACATCAAAATCATGGCATCCTGTTTTCGCCCCCTCGACAAAGGAGAAATAATTGTTTTCTCTTCACCCTGTCCACGCCCTCCATAGCCTAATATACATCGATCTCTATTCTAAAGGCATAGAGATGTACAACACCGAAACAGACCCTTCGATGCAACCCGTCCATGTCGACCAGATATCTCAACCCAAACAAGTCCAAACTGCCAGCATGCAGCCCATAACCCTCCAAACCCTTCCTATTCATATACCCATCCAAATGCCTCTTAAATTTTGCAATTACTCCAGCCTCCATCACATTCTCTTCAGCTCATTCCATACATGTACCACCCTCTGCGTGAAAAAGTAGCCACTAAGCTCTCTTTTATAACTTTGCCCTCTCACCCTAAACCTATGCCCTCTAGTTCAGGACTCCCCCAACCCAGGGAAAAGACTTTGTCTATTGATCCTATCCAAGCCTCTCATAATTTTGTAAACCTCTGTAAGGTCACCCCTCAACTTCGACGCTCCACGGAAAACATCCCCAGCCTGTTCAGCCTCTCCCTATAGCTCAGATCCTCCGACCCTGGCAACAATCTTGTAAATATTTTCTGAACCCTTTCAAGTTTCACAATGTCTTTCCGATAAGAAAGAGACTAGAATTGCACGCAATATTCCAGCAGTGGCCTAACCAATGTCCTGTACAGCCCCAACATGTCCTCCCAACTCCTGTCCTCAACACTCTGATCAATAAATGAAAGAATACTAAACGCCTTTTTCACTAGCCTATCTACCTGCGACTCCACTTTCAAGGAGCTCTTAACCTGCAGTTCAAGGTCTCTTTGTTCAGCAACAGTCCCTAGGTCCTTCGTAAAAAGTGAAAAAGTCCAGCTAAGATTTGCTTTCCCAAAATGCAACACCTCACATTTATCTGAATTAAAATCCATTTTCCACTTTTCAGCCTATTGGTCCATCTCGTCCAGATCCTGTTGTAATCTGAGCTATCCCCCTTCGCTGTCCACTATACCTCCAATTTTGATGTCATCTGCAAACTTACTAACTGTACCTCTTATGCTCGCATTCAAATCATTCATGTAAATGACAAAAGGTAGAGGGCCCAGCACCGATCCTTCTACCAACACTACCTGCCTCATCGAACTGCATCAACTTTGGAGCCAAGCAGTAATTTACTCCAGAAGACATGTGGTTTTATTTTCGTTATCAATTTGACATGTGGGGCCTTGACAAAGTCTGTGCTAAATCTGTACAAACCAGGTCAATTCCCTCCCCTCGTCCACAGACCTGTACACCTCCTCTTAAAACTCCAACGGATTTGTGAGGGATTCCCCATCCCCCACTGACAGCGGCGTGCTGATTGTGCATGACCAAGCCTTGCCTCTCAAAATGGAGATTAATTCACTCCTTCGGCACTTCCTCCAATAGTTTTCCAGGCAGCAATGTGATAATCACCAATCTGTAATTCCCCTCTATCTCTTAACACCATCCTGAAGAGTGGAAAAAACATCAGCTAACCTCCAGCCCTCTGGCATTTCCCCAGTGACCAGAAAAGAATTAAAGGTTTTGGACAGAGTCCTCCCTCGTCTCTTTCTTTACAATTCCTCCAAACCTTGGGGTTTGATCCATTTAAACTCTCCAAACCTACAATACCTGCTCGCATCATCCTGAAATCTGCCCAAGACAGATCGATCTGAGACGGGTACAGCTGAGAATAGAAGTGAGCCAAACAATCAGTGCAGTCAGGGACAAGGTAGGACTAATAAATTAAACTGCACTTATTTCACTGCAAGAGGCCTAGCTGAGAAGGCATTTGAACTCACGTCATGTGACTGGGATGTCATTGCAATTACGGAAACATGGTTCAGGGATTGGCAGGACTGGCAGCTTCATGTTCCAGGATAAAAATACTACAGGAAGGATAGAAGGGGAGGCAAGAGAGGAGGGGGAGTGGCATTTTTGATAAGGGATAGCATTACAGCTTTGCTGAGGGAGGATATTCCCGAAAATACACCCAGGCAAGTTATTTCGTTGGAACTGAGAAATAAGAAAGGGATTATCACCTTATTGGGATTGTGTTATAGACCCCTCAAGAGTCAGAAGGATATTAAGAAACAAAGTTGTAAGGAGATCTCAGCTATCTTTAAAAATAATAGGGTAGTTATGGTAAGGGATTTTAGCTTTCCAAACATCGACTGAGACTGCCATAGTGTTAAAGGTTTAGATGGAGAGGAATTTCTTCAGTGTGTGCAAGACAATTTTCTGATTCAGGATGTGGATGTACAGAGTAGAGAAGGTCCAAAATTTGACCGACCCTTGGGAAATAAGGCAGGGCAGGTGACTGAGGTGTCAGTGGGGGAGCACTTTGGGGCCAGCGACCATAATTCTATTAGTTTTAAAATAGCGATGGAAAAGGGTAGACCAGATCTAAAATTTGAAGTTCTAAATTGGAGAAAGGCCAATTCTGACGATATTAGGCAAGAGTGTTCAAAAGTTGATTGGAGGCAGATGTTCTCACGTAAAGGGACTGCTGGAAAATGGGAAGTCTTCAGTCATGAGATAACAGGAATCCAGAGCAAGTATATTCCTGTCAGGGTGAAAGGGATAGTTGGTAGGTATAGTGAATGCTGGATGACTAAAGAAATTGAGAGTTTGATTAATAAAAAGAAGGCCAGCATATTTCAGGTATAGACAGGAGAGATCGAGTGAATCATTAGAAGAGTATAAAGATAGTATTAGTATACTAAATAAGACCATAAGACCATAAGACATAGGAGTGGAAGTAAGGGCATTCGGCCCATCGAGTCCACTCCGCCATTCAATCATGGCTGATGGGCATTTCAACTCCACTTACCAGCTTTCTCCCCGTAGCCCTGAATTCCTCGAGACAACAAGAATCTATCAATCTATGCCTTGAAGACATTTAGCGTCCGGCCTCCACTTCACTCAATGGCAATGACTTCCACAGGCCCACCACTCTCTGGCTGAAGAAATGTCTCTGCAGTTCTGTTCTGAATTGACCCCCTCTAATTCTAAGGCTGTGTCCACAGGTCCTAGTCTCCTCGCCTAATGGAAACAATTTCCTAGCGTCCACCCTTTCCAAGCCATGTATTATCTTGTACAACTATATTAAGTCTCCCCTCAATCTTCTAAACTCCAACGAATGCAATGCCAGGATCCTCAGCCGTTCCTCATATGTTAGACCTGCCATTCCAGGGATCATCCGTGTGAATCTCCGCTGGACACGTTCCAGTGCCAGTATGTCCTTCCTGAGGTGTGGGGACCAAAACTGGACACAGTACTCCAAATGGGCCTTAACCAGAACTTTATAAAGTCTCAGTAGCACAACTCTGCTTTTATATTCCAACCCTCTTGAGATGAGAGACAACATTTCATTCGCTTAATCACGGACCCAACCTGCATGTTTACCTTTAGAGAATCCTCGACTAGCACTCCCAGATCCCTTTGTACTTTGGCTTTACTAATTTTCTCACAATTTAGAAAATAGTCTATGCTTTTCTTCTTTTTGCCAAAGTGCAAGACCTCGCACTTTCTCACGTTAAATTCCATCAGCCATTTCCTGGACCACTCTCCCACCTGTCTAGATCCTTCTGTAGCCTCCCCACTTCCTCAGTACTACCTGCCTGTCCACCTAACTTCGTATCATCGGCAAACTTCGCTAGAATGCCCCCAGTCCCCCCATCCAAATCATTAATATATAATGCGAATAGCTGTGGCCCCAACACTGAATCCTGTGGGACACCACTCGTAACTGGCTGCCATTCTGAAAAATAACCTTTTATCCCAACTCTCTGCCTTTTGTTGGAAGGCCAATCCTCAATCCATCCCAGCAGCTCACCTCGAACACCGTGGGCCCTCACCTTGCTCAGCAGCCTCCCGTGTGGCACCTTATCAAAGGCCTTTTGAAAGTCTAGATAGACCACATCCTCTGGGTTTCCCTGGTCAAACCTACTTGTTACCTCTTCACAAAATTCCAACAGGTTTGTCAGGCATGACCTCCCCTAACTAAATCCATGTTGACTTGTTCTAATCAGACTCTGCTCTTCCAAGAATTTAGAAACCTCATCCTTAATGATGGATTCTAGAATTTTACCAACAACCGAGGTTAAGCTGATTGGCCTATAATTTTCCATCTTTTGTCTTGATCCTTTCTTGAACAAGGTGGTTACAACAGCCATCTTCCAATCATCCGGGACCTTTCCTGACTCCAGTGACTCTTGAAAGATCTCAACCAATGCCTCTGCTATTTCCTCAGCCACCTCTCTCAGATCTCTAGGGTGTATCCCATCGGGGCCAGGAGATTTATCAATTTTAAGACTTTTTAACTTTTCTAGCACTATCTCTTTCATAACGGCAATCATGCTCAACTCAGCCCCCTGACTCCCTTTAATTTTTGGGATATTACTCATGTCTTGCACTGTGAAAACTGACGCAAAGTACCTGTTAAATTCTCCTGCTATTTCCTAATCTCCCATCAAGAGGCTTCCTGCATCAGTTTGAAGTGGCCCAATGCCTACTTTTGCCTGTCGTTTGTTTCTTATGTACTGAAAGAAACTTTTACTATCATTTCTAATATTACTGGCTAGCCTACCTTCATATTTGATCCTCTCATTTCTTATTACACTCTTTGTTATCCTCTGTTTGTTTTTGTATCCTTCCCAATCTTCTGATTTCCCACTGTTCTTAGCCACTTTATAGGATCTCTCTTTTTCTTTAATAAATTTCCTGACTTCCTTTGTCAGCCATGGTTGTCTAATCCCTCCCCGGATAATCTTTCTTTTGTTGGGGATGAACCTCTATAGGGTGTCCTCAATTATACCCACAAACGTCTGCCATTTTTGCTCTACTGTCTTCCCGGTTAGCCTCTGGTTCCAATCTATTTTTGTCAGTTCCTCTCTCATGCCCTCATAATTACCTTTATTTAACTGTAACACCATTACATCCGATTTTGCCTTCTCTCTTTCAAACTCCAGACTGAACTCTACCATATTATGCTCGCTAGTTCCTAAGGGTTCCCTTACTTTAAGGTCTTTTATAGAGTCTGGTTCATTGCAAAGCACTAGGTCCAGAATAGCCTGCTCCCTTCTGGGCTCCATGACAAGCTGTTCCAAAAAGCTATCCTGGAGGCATTGCATGAATTCCCTTTCTTTGGATCCACTCGCAACATTATTTACCGAGTCCATCTGCATATTGAAGTCTCCCATGATCAATGTGACCTTGCCTTTCTGACAAGCCTTCTCTATTTCCCGGTACATGTTGCGTCCCTGGTCCTGACCACTGTTAGAAGGTCTATACACAACTCCAATTATGTTTTTTTGCCCTTGTGGTTCCTCAATTCCACCCACACAGACTCCACATCATCCGACGCTATGTCATTCAATACCATTGATTTAATTTTGATCTTAACTAACAAGGCAACCCCACCCCCTCTGTCCATCTCTCTGTCTTTTCGATAAGTTGAAAAACCATGGAGGTTTAACTGCCAGTCCTGACCCCCCTGTAACCAAGTCTCTGTGATGCCTACCACATCATAACCATTCACTATTATCTGTGCCATTAGATCATTGGCTTTGTTATGAATTCTACGAGCATTCAGGTAAAGTGCCTTAATTCTAACTTCATTATTATTAGAGATGTTGGAAGTCATATGATGTCCTAAGTTATACTTGCTTGTTTCTGCATTCTCAGTCTGCCTCAATTTTAAATCCGCCTGGACACATGCTGTCCTGCTGCTTATCTTTCCATTTAACGCCATACTCCCTGTCGCTTTCACTTTCCCTTCCCCCCAACTCAGAAGTTTAAAGTCCTACTGACCACCCTATTTATCCTCTTCCCTAGAACATTGTTACCTGATCGGTTCAGGTGGAGACCGTCTCAACGGTACAGATCCCCCCTGTTCCAAAACTGATGCCAATGCCCCATGAAGTGGAATCCCACTTTCCCACACCAATCCCTTAGCCACGTGTTTACTTGCCTAATTTTCTTGTCCCTATGCCAATTGGCACGTGGCTCGGGCAGTAATCCGGAGATTAAGACCCTTGAGGACCTGTGCTTCAATTTCCTGCCTAGTGCTTCGTAATCCCCAAACAGGTCCTCCACACTAGCCTTGCCTATGCTGTTAGTACCAACGTGGAGCACAACAACTGGATCCTCCCCCTCCCGCTCCAATATCCTTTCAAGCCGGTCGGAGATGTCCCACACCCTGGCACCGATCAGGCAACACATGCAAGACTCCTGATCCGGCTTGCAAAGGATCCTATCTGCCCCCCTAATGATAGAATCCCCTATAACGACTACTTGTCTATTAGCTCCCCCCTCTTGAATGGCCTTCTGCACCATGGTGCCTTGGTCAGTTGTCTCATCCTGTCCAGAGCCATTTTCCTCATCCGAACAGGGAGCAAGAATCTCGTACCTGTTGGACAATGTCAAGGGCTGAGTCTCCTCCACTCCTGAACTCAGGTTCCCCCTACCTACCTCACTTACAGTCACACTCTGTTGTGCCTGATCACTAGCTGAATGTGAATTACCTCACCTCCCAGGTGTGACTGCCTCCTGAAGCAAAGCGTCCAAGTAACTCTCCCCCTCGCGGATGTGCCGCAGTGTTTGAAGCTCAGATTCCAGATCATCAACTCTGATCCGGAGTTCTTCCAGCAACCAACACTTGCTGTAGATGTGGTCACTGCCGTTCACAATGGGATCAGCCAGTTCACATATCATACAGCTACAACACATGACCTGCCCAGCCATCTCTGCTTAGTTAGTTAATTACTTAGTCTTTTTGTACAAGTTTGAGTTAGAATACTTTCTGATACCTCTCTGCTATAGATTTTTCCCTAAAAAAGGAATTAATATACATACACACAAAAAACGAAGTAAACTTGTAACTAGTCACTGGTAAAGAAATAAAAAAATCCTTATCTTAAAAGAAAAAAAACAGAGTAGTTAAGAAGGTTAGAGGAGGAGGGTGGGTGGGAGATACTACAGGTGTAGAATCTCGGGTTTAGCCGCCTTCCTGAGTTGTATACTCACTGTTTTCCTTTCCGGCTGCCCCTCTGCTCGCCGTCACTTCCTCTGCTGTTCCCGCTCTTTCTGTGAAGAGAGAGAAAAAAAAAAACACCACTGCCCGCTACAGGTAAGTAATTTTAAAACAAACTGTCTTACCTTAGCTGTAGTCTCCCGGGTTCACTTTTACTCAGCCGCTGCTCTCGCTCAAATGACCGTTGGTGTCAAAGGGTGAGTATTTATACTCACTGTTTTCCTTCCCGGCTGCCCCTCTGCTCACCGTCAAGAGGTAAATCAAGAGGGCAAAACGGGAACACGAGATATCTTTGGCAAATAGAATTAAGGAGAATCCAAAACGTATTTACAAATATATTTAGGACAAAAGGGCAATTAGGGAGAGAATAGGCACCATCAAAGATCAGCAAGACGGCATTTGCGTGGAGCCACAGAAAATGGGGGAGATACTAAATGAATATTTTGCATCAGTACTTACTGTGGAAAAGGAGATGGAAGATATAGACTGCAGGGAAATAGGTGGTGACATCTTGTAAAATGTCCAGATTACAGAGGAGGAAGTGCTGGATATCTTGAAACAGTTAAAAGTGGATAAATCCCTGGGCCTGATCAGTTAGTACGTTGGCAGATGACACCAAAATTGGCAATGCAGGAGACAGCGAAGAGGGTACCTCAGATTACAACAGGATCTGGAGCAGATTGGCCAATGGACTGAGAGGTGGCAGATGGAGTTTAATTCTGATAAATTCGAGATGCTGCATTTAGGGAAAGCAAATCTTAGCAGGACTTATATACTTAATGGTGAGGGCCTAGAGAGTGTTGTTGAAAAAAAATCCATTGGAGTGCAGGTTCAGAGCTCCTTGAAAGTGGAGTCGCAGGTCGATAGGATAATGAAGAAGACGTTTGGTATGATTTCTTCTATTGGTCAGAGTGTTGAGTACAGGAGTTGAGAGGTCATGTTGCGCCCGTACAGGATATTGGTGAGACCGCTGTTGGAATATTGCATGCAATTCTGGTCTCCTTCCTATCAGAAAGATGTTTGTGAAACGTGAAAGTGTTCAGAAAAGATTTTCAGGTATGTTGACAGGGTTGGAGAATTTGAGCTACAGGGAGAGGCTGAATAGGCTGGGTCTATTTTCCCTGGAGCGTTGGAAGCTGAGAGATGACCTAATATAAGGTTATAAAATTATACGGAGTATTGATAGGACAAACAGACAAAGTAATTTCCTAGTCATGGTGTAGTCCTGATCTGGAGGGCATAGGTTTAGGGTGAGAGAGGAGAGATATAAAAGAGAACTAAGGGGCAAGTTTTTTTTCGCGCAGAGGGTGGTACAAGTATGTAATGAGCTGTCAGAAGAGGTGATGGAGGCTGGTACATTTGCAACATGTAAAATGCAGCTATATGGGTATATGAATGGGAAGGTTTGGAGGGATATGGGCTGGGTGCTGGCAGGTGGGACTAGATTGGGTTGGGATATCTGGTCGGCATGTACAGGTTTTACCGAATGGTCTGTTTCCATGCTGGACGTCTCGATGACTCTATGACTCAAAACTCACGCCGGGCGACCTGTTATTCTGTATATAAAACACCCAGAGAAGAAAACTCAGAGAGAAAGAGATAGACAGGATCTGAGGAACATATGATGAGATTAAAGTGGTGATGCTCAGCATTCAGATTGATCTCAGCTCTCTCAATGGTCTCTCCCACTCCCTTTTTCCCACTGAAGACAGACCCGGCTCCAGGGGCTTGCAGTGGGAGGGGCTGGTTCAGGGTAGGAATGGGCGGTATTAAAGGATCAAACTGGGATTAAGATTCAAACACTCCCCACACTCTCACGCACAGAGACAGACACAACCACACAGATACTCACTCCCATGTTCAGTGCACATGGTGGAAGGGACAGTGGCTGCCAGAACCTGTTTGAAATACTCCCAAGTCTGTCACGCAAAGACATCCTCTCCACCCAAATCCCAGCTTATCCTGTCAGCTCGCAGCTCCCTCTCCCTGTAGCAAACCTCCCACAGAGAGGGAGTACAGCCAGTGTTTTTTTTGGGCGATGAGAGGGAGGGAAGTGTGAGGGAAAGCAGCAGTTAAATAGTTTAGTCCAGACGGCCCTCTGTCTGTTCCTGCTTAGTATTTCACTGCCTTTGAATGAAAGTTGGATATTCTCATCCAGATCAAATTCATTTTGTCTTGGGTTTTCCGACTGATCAATGTCAAAATCATAGCTTGCGTTTGCCGGGAATCAAACCCAGGTCACCTGTTTCGAAGGCAGCTAGACTCATCACGATAGCACCAACACTTTACCTCAACATCATCCTCAAACACATTCTGTAAAGACCATTGTCATGACAAATGAAACAGAGCTGTTGTTGACCCACCGAAGGTGATATTGGGTCAGGTGACAGTATCTGATTAACAAAAAGGCAGATTTGACGGAGCACCTTAAATCGGAGGGGGAGCTGGGTCATTGGAAGGTACAGAGAGAGAGTCCAGGAGTCTCTCTGGTTGGGCTGGGATTCCCTGCCAATCCATCAGCTGGTTCATGTAAAGGAAGGAATAAAGAAACGGAATGTTACGCGATTGAATGGAAATGAATCACATTACTGTTGAAAATAAACTTGCAGTTAGAAGACACAGACGTTTTTTATAAGTTGTTATTTACTAGTTAGAATAGAAGAGTTCTCCGCCCTTTTGACCACATGTGAATTCAGTGGGGAAGAGTGGAGGGGACTCTATCACTGTGTTTACCTCTCTTGGCCTGGAGTGAATAATGATCCTTTTCCCCTGCTCATTTCTTTATGTATCCGTGTCATCCACTGAGAATTTATTACTTGGAACGAATGTATCTTTTGTGCATGTCTGACTCGTCTTTAGTTTAAGTTTTTCTTGTTCAACTTTCTACTCACAGTTGTTCCTTGATGATAGCACTTTGCACTGGATTTATTCTTCCAGTCTCTTTTGTTTTGTTCCTCAGATGGAGTCCTTCCTTGCCTATTTGAAACGGAGTGTTCTCATGCTGATGCTCATCCTTCTCCTTTTGGGTCATTCTTCATGAGGACTCCTCGCTCCCATCTGCTGCAGCAAATGTTGGTTCTATGTTACATGGATTTGTTCACCAATTGAATTATTTTTAGAACTGGATATTTCACTGCATACTTTAACTGGTTTATGTATCGCCATATAAATAATTGCATTTGTGCAGCAACTGAGATTCCACAGCATTTATGCGACTTCTCAAAAAGACGATAATCAGTGGGATCCAAGGAAGAACCAGCTTTAAAGAATCTTAAAACATGCAACAACTCCAACAGTAAGAAGCTGGTGCATATGGCAAACAGTAAAATCTCAGAATTCTTTCGGCTCTCTATCTCTGGATCATTTTCTATTTTTCTCTGAGCCCTTAGTACCTTACGTATCTTCACAGCTTCGAAGATGTGTCGGGCAGTCAAAATATTGAGAAAGAGAATAAAAGTGAATGGTAACACTAGTGTTACAAAATGTTCAAAATATTGGAAACTTTCCCACCGGTCACGAAAATAACTGGGCCTCGTTTTACAGTACCATGAAACATTGTTAATATGCTTTCCTGTTTCACATCGGAAGTAGTTGGGAATGTTCTTTAAAGAAAATAAAGTGCAGATTGTTACTACAAGTCTCTGCGCAGTTTTCTCTGAACAATAATTATTTTTCATCTGATGAAAACATATGGCCATACATGGATCAAAAGCAAAAACGACAGTGAACCAGACAGAACAATCAACGGTCAAGCAGTACAGGAGATAGATAACACTACAAACAGGAGTGATGTCCATAAAACACTCTGGATAATAATAACATATAATTCGATTCAGTACTCTGTTGAAAACAATTAACGGTAGACCAGATGGTGCCATGGCCACCAGATAGTGAGTGGTTCATGTAGAAAGACCGCACTTCCACCGAGCTTGAATTATAATCACCACTTGACTAACTGTAAGAGAGAGAGAGAAAGAAAAGTATTAACAGACTTGAAGTCACTGATCAAAAATTCTCTGATGCCTAAGCTCAGATGTAAATAATGGCACAAAGATAATTGTTGCTCCATGTCATACAATGTTTAATGAATCTGAACCACAGCAGCGACCCTTCTCTAAATGAATAATTTGCATTTTTCAAAAGAATTCGAAAGAATATTCACAGCAGATTGCTCACTGAAAATGGTCATGAATTCAACAATTTTTTGGGGTTGGCAGTGCTTGATTTCACCTGGTGTATAGGTTACTCAGACTGGCTGGATATTTACCTAAGACCACAACATCCATACAATAACACTTCGATTCAGTAAAACCAAAAAAAAACAAAAATTGGAGAGACACCTAATATGGACATTGTTTGCAAAATTTGGTTTTGGAGCCTCCACAGTTCAGGTTGCCCCAAAATTGTGTATCCACACTGTATGAACGACAGCACAGGGCATTGAATCACTCCAAAGTGTCCAGGAATGAATGCTGTCCACAATGTGGATGAAGAAATGATCGGGCATTGAGTCCTTCCTCATGGACAGGTTTGAACATCCTGACAATCTGTACCTTGCAAGCATTCAGCAGTTAATCTAAACACCATGTCCCAAGCTGCATTCCCACTGAAATCATAAACACTTCAACATCTGACATGGATTCTCCCACATGTCCAACACCGTACACCACAGCCACCACCCAAATAAAACCTGAGTCCATGCTGCATTGTTCATTGCCACATTCTGGTTTAGAAATCATACATTTTATCAGTGATTAAGTGAAGCTTCCATCCTGATGTCCAGGCTCATGCTTCCAAACTCCTCTACTTGTGAAGAGATCCCCCTCCCAGATTCAGGGAACACACTGGGGCTAGGAATCCCTATCATGTAACAAGCATTCTCCATCGCAACCATTAGAGACTGTTTCTGTAATAGGATCATAGAAACCCTACCGTGCAGAAAGAGGTCATTCGGTCCATCGAACCTGCAGCAACCCTCTGAAGAGCATTCTACCCAGACCCCATCCACTGGATGCGGTTTTAATCAAGGCTGACACTGCAGCACACCAGAAATGCAAAAACAGGAAGAAAAACACCTATACAATGTATTCGCCAAAAACCAATATCTGCGCAATTTCATGAACGCATGCCTAAGGAAAAGACAAGGGAACGAGGACATGCCACAACCCAAAGGACAAGCCACACTGCCATACATCAGGAGCATTTATGAAGTGACAGCCAGACTACTGCGACCATTAGGACTCATAACAACTCACAAACCAACAGCCACTCTCAGACAACAACTCACCAGAGCGAAGGACCCGATACGCAGCATGAGGAAATCCAATGTAGTGTACAAAGTCCCATGCAAGGACTGTGCAAATCGCTACTTAGGATAAACAGGAAGACAGATGACAATACGCATCCATGAACAGCAACTAGCCACGAAACGACATGACCACCTATCCTTAGTAGCCACACACGCAGATGACAAGCAACATGAATTCGACTGGGACAACACTACTATCATAGGTCAAGCCAAACAGAGAACAGTCAGGGAATTCCAGGGGGCATGACACTCATCCACAGATTCAATCAATAAGCACATCGACCTGGACCCAATAAACCGACCACTGCAGCGGACAGCAGAAACTGACAACCGGAAGCGGCAGATTCAAACCACTAGAAATGCTGAGGGAAAGATCACAGAAGCGCTTGGCTGGAGGCTCCCAAGCACTGAGGATGTCACCAAGACAGAGGACGAAACGTCAGTAACACAAATTCCCAGCTCGCCAAACAGAACAACAACAAGGGGAAAGATATAGAAAAGACCTAAGGGGCAAAAGTTTCACACAGAGAGTGGTACGTATATGGACTGGGCCGCCAGTGGAAGTGCTGGAGGCTGGTACAATTGCAACATTTAAAAGGCATCTGGATGGTTACATGAAATGGAAGGGTTTGAAGGGAAATGGGCTGGTTCCTGGCAAGTGTGACTGCATTGGGTTGGGATATTTGGTCGGCATGGCCGAGTTGGACCAACGGGTTAGTTTCCGTACTGTTCATCTCTATGATACTCTGACTCTAGGACAGAACCGGATGGAACGCAAACTGGGCCTTGTTGAGCAGGTTATTGCTGACCAGGTATTGCTTAAAAACACTGTCGGTGAATCCTTTCTCAAGATTTTCACATTGGAGAGTGGACAGATAATTGACCATTTGCTGTTGTGTTGATGTGCAGAACGTGCCTGGGTAAATCTTTTTTCATATTTTGGGTACATGCCAGCACTGTAGCTGTACTGAAACACCTTTTCTCGGATTGTGACAATTTTTACAGACAAATGTTTTCAGGACACACAAACTCTGCAGCATCCCGTGCGCCCAGTCAGTCCGTGATGTCAGATGGAGCGAATTAAATTGCTTGAGACTGATATCGTGAATGTGGGAACCTTAATAGGAGGCTGAAATTGATCAACTCCTCAGTAGTTTTGGTTGAAGACTTGCATATGCTTCAGGCTTATCTTTTGCACTGATGTCCTCGACTCCCCCGTAACTGAGGGTTTAGTTGTTGGAGAGCATGCTTATCCCTCACTTGTTTGTTTAATGTATTCATCCTCTTTTATGACGAAACATAGAAAAACTGCAGAGCTGATGCAAAACATAAATTACTGGTGGAACACGGCAGGTCCGATAGCAACAGTGGGAGAAAACAGTTTTGTTAGTTGGGTGAGCGCTTTGCTCTGTCTAATACTTCTTGCGTTCATAAGTCGTCCTGTTTCGCAGCTTCACCAGGTTATCACCTCATCAACTGGTGTTCAGTCATTTTTTGTTCATGTCCTTTTGTACTCTTCATTGAACTTAGGTTGAATCCCTGGATTGATGGTCATGGTAGAATGGGAGATGTAGAGTCAGAGTGTCATACAGCACAGAAATTGACTCTTCGATCCACCTCATCTACGCCATTAAGACATCCCAATCTGACCAAGTTGTTGATCAGTTCACTGAGGTGGTTGGTTTTCTTGCAAATGTTTCATCTCCCTCCTGGGTGACATTTTCAAATAAGTGCAGCCTCCTGATGAAGCTTTGTTGTTGCGATCTTCCTCAAATTTATACTGTTTTATCTGCATCAGTTTTAAGCTTTATAAAACAAAGAGGTCACACCCCTTTATTTCTTTAAACCTTAAAATCAAGACAAAACATGTTTTTTCAATTGAAGGTTATTTAATTATTATTCACTTCAGGAATCAGAGCAGACACTTAATCAGGCTCTGTTTAGTAACTATAGCAACCAGCTGATTATTGCTCAGTTCAATAACAGCAGTCAACAGCTGATTCATATTCACGAACCATTGCAGTACCAATACATTGAAACTGGCTTGCTAATGTCCTGAATTCAAATATACTGCTGTTGCACCTCAACGTCCCACTAATAAAGTGTGATTCATTTATGGGATCTTAACTCTGACCGGAGAGCTTTCAAAATGGATCCAGGCAGTTGTATAGACATTTCATGGTGTTATGAACATTGAACAAAGAACATTACAGCACTGGAACCGCCCTCCAACCCTGCATCGATCCAGATCCTCTAACTTCTCCTGTCCCTATTTTCTAAGGTTCTGTATCCCTCTGCTCCCTGCCCATTCATGTATCTGTCTCAATACATCTTAAATGACGCGATTGTGCCTATCTCTACCATCTCCACAGGCAACGCTTTCCAGGCAACCACCATCCTCTGCATTAAGAATTTTACAAGCATAGCTCCCTTCAACCTTTCCCCTCTCACCTAGAGCTCATGAACCCTAATAGTTGAGTCCCCCACTCTGGGGAAAAAGCTTCTTGCTCTCCACTCTGTCTGTGTTTTTTATGATTTTGTAAAGCTCAATCAGTTTTCCCCTCAACCTCCGTCTTTTTGATGAAACGAATACTAATCTACTAAGCCTCTCTTCATAGCTATAGCCCTCCATACTGGGCAACATCCTGTGAATCTCTTCTGCTCCTTCTCCAAAGCATCCGTATCATTTTAGTAATGTGACGACCAGGCCAGAGCCCTCCAAACATTTCAGAAAGGTACCCCAGACCCAAACCTTGCAAGTTGCTTTAAGCAGGTGTAAAACGAATATTCCAGGAGAGAGGATGCTGGCCTATCCACTTAGTTTTAAACAAAACAGAACTTTTATTTTTACAAGATTACTGAATGAAACACTAACGAGGGAAAAAAAAGGTACAGAATAACTTAAACTCTCTGAAAACCCAACAGATCATCCTAACTTAATGACAATATTCCAAATACTTGCAATCATCCACATAAACACCCATTGGCCCAAATGGGAAAATTAAACTCAAGGTCTTATAGGAGAGAAGTCAGAGACAGTGAAGCAGACAAGATCGGCTTCTGTGGGTCCAGCCGCTTCAAAATATGACTGCTAAAACCCAAAACAAACCAGACAGAAGCTGAGCTGTGAGAACGGGTCACTTCCCGTTCATGGGACAAAAGTTTTAGTTTCAAAAACATGAAAGCTCTCTGCCCAAGACAGTACCTGTTAGCTATAATCAAATTGGCGCCAAAACACTTCTCCCCCAGACTTTTTGGAGACTGCATCATTTATGACCTCACTGAGAATAAGCACCAAGGACTACATCGCCCTGTAAAATAAGCAGCTTTATCACAATAGATATCCTTAAACTATCTCAGAGAGGATGCCGAATATTCTCAAATGGGAAAGTGACCAGCAGCAGGTCATTCTATATATTAGGAAAAGTAACACAGGGCAAGGAAAGAACAAGGTTATGAGGAGAGGATATAAGAAATTATGCAGAAATTTAAAAATCAGGTCCTCCAGGGCAGTAATACCTGAATTATTCGCAGTGCCATGTACTAATGAGAGTAGGATTAGAATGATATTGCGGATGGATGTGTGGCTGAGGAGCTGGTGTAGGGAGAATAATTCACATTTTTGGTTCTTCTGGGGTAGACATGACCTGTATAATTAATTGGTTGATTGTCAGATGTACCGAGTTGTAGTGAAAAGCTTTGTTAACGAAAATTACAAGTAGATCATAGTAACAAAGGATGTCCATATCAACAAGACTTAGACGAAGGAAAAAGTCAGGACTGAAGATGCCAGAGATCGGAGTCGAGAGTGTGGTGCTGGAAAGACTCAGCAGGTCAGGCAGCATCGAGGAGCAAGAGAATCTACATTTTGGGCATAAGCCCTTCATCAGGAATGAGGCTAGCGGGTAGCTGCTGGGAGGAAAATAGGAGGGGGGTTTGGACTTGCGTGCAGATTACTGAGAAAGCGATAGGTGGATGAAGATGAGGGAGAAGGTGATAGGTCAGAGGGGGCAGTGATGGACAGGTCCAGTGGGTGGTGCCAAGTTGGAGGCTTGGGACTGGGATAATGTTGGGAGGGCGCGGAAATGAGGATTCTGGTGAACTCCACATTTATCCCATGTAGATGCAGAGTCCCAAGGCTTAACATGAGGCGTTCCTCCTCCAGGCGTCGGACGGTCTTGCTTTGGCGGTGGAAGGTGCCCAGGACCTGCATTTGCTTGACGGAGTGGGAGAGGGAGTTGAAGTGTTCAACAATGGGGCGGTAGGGTTGGTGAGTGCAGATGTCCCAGAGGTGTTCTCTGAAACAATCCGCAAGAAGGCCTCCTCTCTCCATGATGTAGGCTTAGACAAAGCTTTAGAGGTTGCCTTGCAAAGGGCGCACATTGAATGAGATGAGCGTTTGCAAGGTCAGCGTTATTTTACGGAGACAATAGTTTCATAAACCTAATAATGACCGGGAAGAAGCTGTACCCGAATCGCTGGCGCGTGTGATCAAGCTTGTGCATTTTCTGTCTGACTGAACAGGTTGTTTGGTGATCATTACTGGGGGGAATATGGTCTTTGATGATGTTGGAAGCCTTTCCATGTCAGCTGTTTGGGAAAATGGAATCCATGGTTGGAAGGTAGCTTCCGTGATGGTCAGGGCTGTGCACACCATTTTCCATATCTTTTTATAGTCCTGGACAGAGCAGTTGACATAGCGGCCCCTGCTGCACCCAGATATTATGCTCTCAATGCTACAGTTGTAGAAGTTGTTGAGGGTCTTTACAGACTTGCGAAATTTCCTGACCCACCTGAGGAAGGGTGGCGGTTGTTGTAAAAAATGAGGTCTGCAGATGCTGGAGATCACAGCTGAAAATGTGTTGCTGGTTAAAGCACAGCAGGTTAGGCAGCATCCAAGGAATAGGAAATTCGACGTTTCGGGCATAGAAGGGCTAATGCCCGAAACGTCGAATTTCGTATTCCTTGGATGCTGCCTAACCTGCTGTGCTTTAACCAGCAACACATTTTCAGCTGGCGGTTGTTGTGTATTTTTGATCCTCGCATTCAAACAGACAGTCCAGGACAGTTGTTGTCACTCCCAGGAACCTCACGCTCTCCAACCTCTCAATGTCAGTTCCAGGGATGAAGATGGGGGTATGTTCTTTTCCATTCTTTCGGAAGTCGAGAATCAGTTCTTTAGTTTTGCGGACATTGAAAGAGAGGTTGTAGTCATTGCATCATGTTACCAAGCAATCCATCTCCCTTCACTTAAAGAAGGATAGATTGCATCTAAAGTGGAAGGGCTCCAATATACTGGCAGAGAAATTTGGTCGAGCTGCTATGGGGGATTTAAAATAGCAAGAGCTTTGGTTGAGACCCACGGAGATAGGAAGGAAAAAGATCAGTTTGAGATTGGGGCGCTTGGGAAAAGGAGCAAGTCAAACAATCAGTGCAAGCAGGAACAAAGCGGAAAATGAGATTTGACTGACACATTAACCTACATTTACTTCAATGCAAGAGGCTTAACAGGGAAGGCAGATTAACTCAGGGCATGATTAGGAACATGGGATTGGGATATCATAGCAATTACAGAGAGGTGGCTCACGGATGGACAGAACTGGCTGCTTCATGTTTCAGGATATAAATGCTACAGGAAGGGTAGAGAAGGAGATGAGAAAGAAGGGGAAGTGTCATTTTTAATTGGGAGAAAAACATTACCACTGTAGGTAGAAAGGATGCTCCTAGGAGTATGTTCAGGAAAGTTATTTTGAATGGAACTGAGAAATGACAAAGAGATAATCACCTGATGAGGATTATATTATAAACTGCCCAAAGAGTCAGCAGGAAATTGATACTGAAATGTATCAGGTGGTCTGAGTTATCAGTCTGACTAAGAGAAAGATAATGGGAGGGGATTCTAACTTTCCAAACATAGACTGGGATTGCCATTGTGTTAAGGTGTTAGGTGGAGAGAAATTTGTTTTTATGAACAAGAAAGTTTTCTGATTCAGTGTGTCGATGTGCCTACTAGAGAAGGTGTAACAGTTCATTTATGTTTGAGAAATAATGCAGACCAGGTGACAGAAGTATCAATGGGGGAGCACTTCTCCGTCAGTGGTCATAATTCTATTAGTTTCAAAATAGAAACTAGAGGAGGCCAAGATGGATTAACTCATCAACATTTCTGTCTGAAAAGTTTTGTGAATGGGTTCAATCTTATCGTTGTATGGATGTGTTCGCCTCCTCCCATTGTTGATTATTGGAGATAATGTGTGCCAGCGCACTGAAAATGAATACATCAGGCGGCGTTCCAGGAGGAAGAAACAGCATTATCATTTTGAGTCCAGCCTGACCCTGTATCAGAAATGCTTCTGGGAACTAGGATCTAAGGTAGCAGTATTAATCCTGAAGGGAAAATGCCACTTGGCAAACCCTAAAAGAGGATGAGTCTAGTACTAGTCACTGGACCCGAACATTAAAGTGTCTGCTTCTGTTTCTCAGGTGAGTCTAAGTTACAGATCCACTTCAATCTTACATGGTGTCTAAATCTCTAAAGGCTCTAATCCTGTCATCTGACAATAAACTCTGTGGACAGCCTTAAAATGGGGAGAAACATCATTTGTGGAGGATTGGGTTCATGTAGAATTTCAGTCTTGGCCATTTATTCAGGTATGTGTCAATTATGGAATGCATTTAGTTGTATCTGTGAACGCACAAAATACGTGATATTAAAACTTTTATTTGTGCCTCAAAAGTCCTAACTGTTTAAGCCATGTGCAGAGATTTATTCAATTTGTTTTTAAGACTGCCCACTGAGCTGGAAGGTTTGTTTTCAGATGCTCCATCACCATGCCATGTAACGTCGTCAGTGAACCTCCGGTGAAGTGCTGATTTATCCCACTTTCTATTTATGTTTTTCGGTTTCTTGGAGTGAGTGATACAATCACTGGTTCTTTCTCTCAGAGGATTGTAGATGGTATTCAAATCGATGTGCTAATTGATGGAGTTCCAGTTAGAACGCCATGCCTCTAGGAATTCTCATGTGTCTCTGTTTAGCTGGTCCTCGGATGGATGTATTGTCCCAGTTAAAGTGGTGACCTGTTTTGCCTATATGATAAGATACCAGTGGTACTCGATGATATCTTTTTCTGGTTAGTTCGTGTTCATGTATCCCTGTGACTAGTTTTCTGCCTGTTTGTCTGATGTCGTTTTTGTTACATTCCCTGCAAAGTATTTTGTAAGTGGCCGTCATTTTGCTCGTTGTCCTGCTTGTAAGTTTGCTCACTGAACTGGAAAGTTCACTAACTTGTACTCTATCAATTAACACATCGATTTGAACCCCATCTACCACCTTCTGCGATAAAAGAACCAGAAATGACATCACTCACTCTAAAAAACCAAGAAACTTAAATAGAAAGCGGGACATAACACTTGTACTTCATTAGACCCTCACCGATGACGTTACCTTATATGGTAATGAATTAAAAACATACCTTCCAGCTCAGCAAGCAACTCTTCAACTACAACCTCTACCTGAACCACAAATCTTCTCAAAATTGCTAATTCATTCAATCTACAATTTAACTCTTCCTGTTCTCTTCTTTCTACTGCAGTTAATTTACTTGCAATTATGACACTGTCCAGAGGGAAATGTCGCATCTCAACCTGCACCAGTCATTACCTTGTGGCCATGGCAATAGCGGATCTCTTTGTTACAAATACTGAGGTCATTCTGTGACAGAGGAAATATGATTTTTGCCTGTGTCTTTCCTGGACCTCACCCCGGTGTGCAGTGTTCACAATGTTCTGATACGAACAGCGATGGTCTGTTCTGTTTTGTTCAAAGTCAAGTTCTCCTTTGATCGATTCATTGCAATTTGTTTCCAGAACCTGAAAATGAAATACTGAACCAAGAAAAATGCAGCTGTCATCCTCTCAATAATCTGCATTCTGCGCTGATCTAACAATGCCCCCTTCTACTTTATATCCTCAGTGGTGTCAGTCGAATACTCCAGCCGTCAGTAAGAGTGACACAGTGGGGTCAGGCTATTTTCTATCCTCCAGTCCTCATGCTCTATTCCTGGAGACAATGATTATTTGAAGATCAATGCCAAAGGCTCGGCAATCTCTTCCGTTCCTTTCCAGAGGATCCTTGGATAGATCCCATCCGGCCCAGGGGACGAGTCTATTTTCACACTCTGCAGTATTTCTAATGCCTCTTCCTCGTGAACTTCAATCTCTTCTAGTCCTCGCCAACATTTTCATTTTCTACAGTGAAAACTGTCGAAAAATATTTATCCCTCTCACACTGGGCGCGTCCACCTCACTGCTTTGGTTTTCGTAAACCAAGAAACCACGTACACCGTACTTCTTTAGCGAGTCCAACTCAGCCAGTGGTGGCTCCAAGTCTAAAACCACCCTTAAACGTGCTGCCTCTTAAACACTCGAGACACGGCAATCACCTTGCCTTGAGTTTTACTCTAATACCACGCACGAGTTCACTGAACCTTTTTCCTGCTGTATTTATTCTCTTAGAATGAGTCTCTATGTAGGATTACTTAAGCAACGACTCTTACCACGAGCCTATTCATTTCGGACCCCCGGGGCTAGGGCGATCCACAGATTTCCAGTCGTCTTACGCAAAGGGGCCAATCCAATGTAGTGAAAGACCTGGTTGGTGCCTGTTTCTCCTGGGAATCTTCAGAATCTCACCCAGTTGCGGGTCACAGGACGAGCCGCCAAGTTTACTGTCGTGGAAATTAAATAGACCCGACTCTTTCACTAGCAAGAGGAAACAAAAAACGTTATTGTAACCTCTGCATGGGGCCCAATACACTTGCCAAGATGCCACATGTAAAGGGCTGACAACTTTCATAGATTCTTTTTAAGCTACGTTTTGCTTACCCTTATCACGTACTCAAGGTCAAGAACTGGGAACGGTTCTAGACTTGTTTTTTTTTCTGATACATTTGCTGTTGATATGCTTGCTTATGTTTTTCCTGACTCTTGCTGAATCTGACTGTTTAGCAAGACTTGCTAAGACAAGCTGTCTGCTTGCACAATCCAGCAAAGTCAGGCTGTGTACTTCACATTTTTGCAAAGTGTTAGTCTTCGCAAAGTGTTAGATTCAGCAAAGTATTATCTGTCAGATTTCACTGTCAATGTTAATTTCGTTAATTTTCCATTACACCCCAAGAGCACATCGGCCTCTACACCCACAAGTCACAGGGGCCTCTAACCCCCATTACTGCAGGGGATCTAACTCCACTAATCACAGAGGCCTCAAACCCCACAAAACACACAGGCCTGCAACCCTACAATCTCAATTATGGCAGGGGTCACTAACTCCAATTACTACAGTGGCTTCTAACCTCAATTACTTCAGGAGCCTGTAACCCCACAGATCACAGGGCCTCAAACCACAGTTACGAAAGTGGTCTCTAACCACAATTACTACAGGGGCCACTCACTCCACAAAGCACAGGGAATTCTAACCCCAATTACTACAGGGGGCTCAAAACTTCAATTAATATTGGGACATCTAACCCCACAAAACACTGGGAACTTCAACCTCGATTACTCCAGGGACCTCTCAAGTCAGTAAGGAGAGGGGCCTCTAAACCCACAAAGAACCGGGGCCTCTTACCTCACAAAACACTGAGTCTCTAACCGCACAAAACACAGGGGCCACTGACCCAACAAAATACAGGGTCCACTAAACCCAATTACTACAGGGGCCTCTAACGCCACCAAACACAGAGGCCTCTATCCCCTCAAAACACAGATGCCTCTAACCCCTATTACGACAGGGTACTCTGACAAAAATTACTACGGTGCCTCTAACCCCACAAAACACAGGGGCCACTAACCCCATAAAACTGCAGGGCACTCTAACCCCAATTACTACAGGGGATTCTTACCCCAATTACTACAGTGTACTCCAAACCCAGTTTCTATAGGCGACTGTAACCCCAGTTACTCCAGGGGACTCTAAACTCAATTACTAAAGGGGACTCTAACCCAATTGCTACAGGTGCCTCCAACCTCAGAAATCACAGGGTGTCTAACACCACAACATCCATGGGCCTAAAACTCCAATTACTACTAGGCTCTAACCACAATTACTACAGGGGCCTCTAATCTCAAAACACATAGAGCCTCTAACCATAATTACTACATGGAGCTCTCAGCCAAATTACGAGAAGGTCCTCTCACCCCACGAAGCACAGCGACCTCCATCCACACAAAACACAGGGGCCTCGAACCCCAATTACTACAGAGGACTCTAACCCCAAATTCTACTGGATATCTTAATTCCAATTACTACAGTGCACTCTAACCGCCATTACTACAGGGTACTCTAACCCCAATTACTACAGAGAGATAAAACCACAATTACAGCAGAGGCTTCTAACGTCTCAAAATCCAGGGGCCACTAACCCCTCAAAACACAGGCAACTCTCACCCTATAAAACCCAGGGGCCACTAATCCCAGAAAACACAGGGGCCTCTAACCCCACAGAACATAGGGGCCTCTAACCCACGAAACACAGGGGGCTCTAAACCCAGAAAACACAGGAAACTCTAACCCCAGAAAGCCTAGAGGGCTCTTACCTCTCAAAGCACAGGGACTTCAAGCCCCAATTTCTTCAGAGGCCTCTAACCCCACTGATTCACCGATGTAAAGACAGATGTTCTTAATTGCCTGCCTTCCCTGCCTGTCTACTTGCTATTTTACATCAAATGTGTTCTCTCATTCAACATTACATATTGGTCTAAATGTTTCAGGACAGGTTTTAAGTCTGTAGACCTTTTCACGGCAGCACAAGAGTTTTGTACACCTTTAACATGACCTCATGGCACCGAAACTCAATCTCTCTATCAATAAAAACGAACACACCTTCGGCCTTCTTAATGACCCTATCTAAGGGACAATTTTCAGGGATCTACGTACATGAACTCCGAGATCTATACACTACCAAGAACCTTACCATTAGCCCAGTACTCTGCATTCTGGTTACTCCAACCAAAGTGAATCACCTCACTCTTTTCCGCAATAAACTCCATTTGCCACCTCTCGGCCCAGCTCTGCAGCTTATCTATGTCTCTCTGTAACCTAAAACATCCTTAGACGCTGTCCACAACTCCTCGGACCTTAGTGTCATCCACAAATTTACTAATCTACCCTTCGACGCACTTGTCCAGCTCATTTATAAAAATGAAAACCATCAGTGGACTCAAAACAGATCTTTGCGAAACCCCAATACAACTGAACTCCACGATGAATATTTCCCATCAACCACCACCTTTCAACCAACCAAATTCTCATCCAAGCTACTAAATCACCCTCAATCTCATGCCTCCATATTTTGTGAAATAGACTCCCGGAGGGAAACTTATGAAACACCTCACTGAAATCCATATATACAACATCAACCCCTTTACCCTCATCCACCTGTTTGCTCACCTTCTCAAAGAATTCAATAAGATTTTTTGAGGCATGAGCTACTCTTCACAACACCGTGTTGAGTATTCATAATCAATCTATTCATGTCTAGATGATTATAAATCATATCTCTTCTTTCCTTTTCCATCGCTTTACTCACAACTGAAGTAAGGCTCACTGGTCTATAATTACCAGGATTATCTCTACTCACCTTCTTGAACAGGTGAAAGACATTTGCTATCCTTCAGTCTCCGGCACTAGTCCTGTAGACAATGATGACATAAACATCAAAACCAAAGGTTCGGCAATCTCCTGTCTGGCTTCTCAGATAATCCTCAGATAAATCCCCCCGGCCCAAGGGACTTACATATTTTTACATTTTCCAGAATTGCTAACACCTCCTCCTTTTGAGTTTCAATCCCATCCATTCTTGTGGCCTGTATCTCAGTTTTCTACTCGGCAAATTGACTTTTTCTAGTGTCGATTGTTAGAAAAAATCCTATTGTTTCGTCCATCATCACCTGGTCTCCTACGTTTGTTTCCAGACTCACAGCACTGTGGTTGACTCTTAACCGCCTTCTGAAATAGCAAAGTATACAGGCAGGTGGCTCGAAAAACACAGTAACCGGGCAGCATCCGGTGGTGGAGATATCAATACTTCTGGTGTAACCCTTCTTGAGGACTGGGGTGTGGGTATGGGGGAGCTGCAGATAAAGGGGCTGAGGGGGACAGTGTGGTGAAGTGGGGATAGGTTGAGACAGGGAGAGGGTTAAAAGGAGAAATGAATCCGGTTGGTGGCAGGGAGCAATGGCAGTGAGGGGAGAGGCTGGGAAAGGAGTAGCGGTTGGGGAAGGAGTTTGCTTGAAATGGGAAAATTCAATGTTGAGCTTTCCCTTCTCTAGGTTGTCCAGGTGAACGTTGAGGTGTTGTTCCTCCAATTTGTGCTGTGGTTCATTGTGGCAATGGAGGAGGCCAAAGATGGTGACGTTGGAAAGGGAGCCGGAAGGGGAATTGAAATGGGCAGTAACTGAGAGGTCCGGTCAGCCCCTGTGGATCCAGATCTGATGCTTGGTGAGCCATTCCCTAAGTTTAAGTTCGGTCTCCGTGATCTAGTGAAGATCACATGGAGACCATCAGATGCAGTGAACCAGGATGGAAGAGAGGCAGGTAAACATCTGACTCACCTTAAAGGAGGTGTGGGAGATGGTGCACCAGCAGGTTTTTCATCTTTTCCCAGTTACAGGTGAAGGTACTGTGGAGTCGGGGCTCATCTGGGAGAGTGGCAAAAGCCAAGGATTGTCGAAGGGAATGGTCCTTTGGAAGGCAGAGGGGTTGGTTAGGGGAAGGAGTTCTTGGTGGTCAGATCTTGTTGGAATTGTGGAAATGTTTGAGGATGGTGTGTTGAATGCGTAGACTGATGGAGTGTTAACTGAGGATAAGGAGGAACTCTGTCTTAATTGTATTGGTGGGTTTAGACTATTAATGCAGGTAATAGAGGTGGTATGGTGGAGGGCTCTGTTAATGACAGAGGGAGGAAAATCACGCTGAGCGAAATAGGTAGACATCTGGGATGCTCGCGATTGGAATGTCTCCACATTGAACAGTTGCAGAAGAGGCAGAGGAATCCGTAGAATGGGGTGGAGTTCTTGCAGGGTACTGGGTGGGAGGAGGTGTAGTACAGTTAGTTATGGGAGTCTGTGAGTTTGCAGTCAACGTCCGTCTGGAGACTGTGACTGGAGATGGAAATAGTGAGGACACGAAAGGAATGGGATGTGTCCGAGATGGACCATGTCAATTTGAGGGCGGGGTTGAAACTGTGGGTGAAATCGATGGACTGCTCCAGTTCAACCTGGGTGCAGGACGCTGCACTGATGCCGTCATCGATGGAACAGTAGAAGAATTGTGGCACATTGCCTGTACAGGTTCTGAGGAGGAACTGTTGGATATCGCCGTCAGAAGGAGGCATAGCTGGGGCTGATGCGAGTATCCATGGAAACTCCTGGAATTGAAGGAAATGGGAGGAGTTAAAGGAAAAGTTATTAAGTGTGAAGACCAGTTCGGTAAGCTGGAGGAGGGTACTGGTGGAGGGAGACTGATTGTGCCCATCCGAGAAGAAGAAGAAGAGGGCCTGGAGGTTATCCTAGAGGGGTACTGATGTGTGTAAGGACTGCAAGTCCACAGTGAAGATAAAGCACTGGGGCCGGGGAACTGGAAGTTGGTCAAGAGATTGAGGGTGTGGTTGGTGTTGAATATGTAGGTGGGAAGTGCCTGAATTAAGGTGGAGAGAATGGGTTCGAGGTAAGGATGTGATGAGTTCAGCGGGGCAGCATCATTCTGACATGATGGGTTGGCCAGGTTAGTTAGACTTGTGTCCCTTGGGGAGCAGGTCGAACCGTGCAGCATGGGGCCCCGAAATTATGATTTTGGGGACAGTGGACGGTAGATCATTGGAAGCAATGAGACCATGGAGACTGCAAGTTTGGCCTGATTGATCATGGTAGGGTCATGTGAAAGTGGGAGTTAGGGCGTCGTGTTGGAGAGTTTGCAATCGGCCTCTGCGACATAGATGCCATCCTTCAGACTACCTTTGTCAGCGGACTTGATGGTGAACAGGGGTTGGTACAGAGAGAGTGAACCACTGTACATTCAGAGAGGGTGAGGTTGGAGGGGTTGAGGTGGAGTGGAAAAATTGAGGCGACCGATGTCACCTCTGCAATGAAGAGGTGTAGGGCACATGCAAGGCTGGCAGATGGTGACCAAGTGGAAGAGGAAGTTTCCCCGACAGAGAAGGCCTGACAAGGAGGAAGTGGGCCGTGATGGGGAGGAAGAGCGCCTCTCCCTGATGGTCAGAAGCAGGAATAGAAGAGACCGTCTGAATGAATGAAACTAGTGGACTTTTTTTTAACTAGTGTATTTTTTAACAGAAATCTCCCACTGGGTCCACTCTTATCCTTGCACCATCCTGTGACAAGGCAACACACAGCCTCTTAAATTCCAAAATGAATTACTTCAATAATATAATACAGGACAAGTGTAATTGTTAGGAACCACAGAAGGATTGCAACGATTCACATTATTGACCATAGTGTCCAGGGAGCAGCGGGCTGGAGTGAGTTGGCCATGGGATATGCAGGTTGCAGGGACAGGGTAGGGGGTGCGTTTGGGTGGGCTGATCTCCGGAGGGGCAGTGCAGACTCAATGGGCCAAATGATCTTCATCTGAACTGAAGAGAGTCTCAGTCTCTCAGTGAGATGGATGGCTGCTTTGTAATTCAGAGCTAACAGCAGGGACTGTACTACGCCATGCCAGCCCAGGTCACAGAAATGTATTGCCTTCCCAACCCTGTGTGGCCTCCAAATTAAACTCACCAGTTACCACGCAGTGGTGGGAGAGTTACCATCCAGTGCAACATTGACTGGGTCTGGGGCAGAGATTCAGTGGCGTCAGTCTAATGTCACCAGGAGTCAGTGACAGAGACGCAGTGGTGTCAGCCTAATGCCCCGAGGACTCAGTGATAGAGATACTGTGGGGTGAGTCTGAGGTCCCCGGGGAGATGTGACAGAGACACAGTGGGGTCAGTCTAACACCCCAGGGGTCAGTGAAAGAGACACAGTGGTGTCAGACAAATGTCCCCTGGGGTCAGTGACAGAGACAGAGTGGGATCAGTCTAATGTCCGCAGAGTTCACTTGACTGAGACATAGTGGTGTCAATATAATGTCCCCAGTGGACTGTGACAGAGACACAGTGGGGTCAGTCGAATACCCCAAGAGGTCAGTGACAGTGACACATTGGGATCAGTTTAATGGCCCCTGCGTTCAACTACAGAGACAAAGTGCGGTCAGTCTGATGCCCAAAGCGTCAGTGACAGAGACACAGTGGGGTCAGCCGAATGCCACGAGGGAGTCAGTGAGAGAGACACAGTGCAGTCAGTCTCATGACCACAGAGGTCAGTGTCACGTATAGAGTGGGGTCAGTATAATGTCTCCAGGAGTCGGTGACAGAGAGACAGTTGGGTCAGTGTAATGTTCCCAGGGGTCAGTGACAGAGACACAGTGGGGTCAGTCTAATGTCCCCAGTGGTCAGTGACAGAGAAAAAATTGTGTCAGTCTCATGTCACCAGGGGTCAATGACAGAGACACATTATGGTCAGTCCAATGTCCGCATGGTTGACTTGGCAGTGAAACAGTCGGGTCAGTCTAATGTCCCCAGGAGTATGTGACAGAGACACTGTTCAAAAAGGGTAGTAGAGACAACCCTGGTAATTACAGATCAGTGAGTCTCACTTCAGTTGTTGGTAAAGTGTTGAAAAAGGTTATAAGTGGTAGGATTAATAACCAACTAGAAAAGAACAATCTGATCAGAGACAGTCAGCACGGTTTTGTGAAGGGTAGGTCGTGCCCAACGAATCTTATTGAGAATTTTTTTTTAAAAAAGTGACCAAACAGGTACATGAGAGTAAACTGGTTGATGTGGTCTATATGGATTTCAGCAAGGCATTCGATAAGGTTCCCACAGCAGGCTATTATACAAAATGCAGAGGAATGGGATTGTGAGAGACATAATAGTTTGGCTCAGTAATTGGCTTGCTGAAAGAAAGCAGAGGGTTTTAGTTGATGGAACATGGTCATCTTGATGTCCACTTACTAGCAGTGTACCGCAAGGGTCGGTGTTGGGTCCACTGCTGTTTTCATAAATGACCTGGATGAGGGCTTAGAAGCGTGGGATAATAAATTTGCGGACGACACTCATTCGGTGGAATTGTGGACAGTGACGAAGGATGCAGTCGGTTGCAGAGTGACATAGATTGGATGCAGAGCTGTGCTAACAGGTGAAAAATGGAGTTTACTGTTGACAAATGTGAGGTGCTACATTTTGGATGGAGAAATCGGAATTCAAACTCCTGGGCGAGTGGTCAGATTCTTGGGGGTGCAGATGAGCAGAGAGATCCCGGTGTCCATGTACACGGATCCTTGAAATTTGCCACCCAGATTGACAGGGTTGTTGAGAAGGCATACAGTGGTTTGGCCTTATTAATAGAGGGATTGAGTTCCAGAAACAGGAGGTTATGCTGCAGCTGTACAAAGCTCAGGTCCAGCCACACTTGAAGCATTGTGTACAGTTTTGGTCAACGCATAATAAGAAGGAAGTGGAAGCTTTGTAAAGGGTGCAGTCCAGATTTACCAGGATGTTGCCTGGTATGGAAGGAATGTCTTACGAGGAAAGTCTGAAGGCCTTGAGGCTCTTCTAGTTCGAGAGAAGAAGGTTGAGAGTGACTTAATAGAGACATACAAAATAATCAGAGGATTAGATAGGGTGGACAGGGAGAGCCTTTTTCCATGTATGAGGATGGCAAACAGGAGGGAATACACTTTAAAGTGAGAGGAGATAGCCAGAAGACAGATGTCAGAGGTAGTTTCTTTACTCAGAGAGTAGTAATGGTATGGAATGTTTTGCCTGCAACGTAGTAGATTCGCCATGTTTAAGAACATTTAAATCATCATTGGACAGGCATATATAGGTCATTGCCCACCTCTATGTTATATGTGGAAGGTACATCATTTACCTTTTTGGTAGATACAGGGGCAGCATATTCAGTCCTTAAGTTAAGCCAGTTCAGGCAATCGACACAAATAAAGATGAGTGAAAGGTTCCTGAACACAATGGGAAAGATTTACCACACCTATCTTGCGCGAAACGAGTAATGGGAAAACATTCCAATTCTCATTTTTGTTATCGGAATTCTGTACTTTAAATCTAACTGTTCGGGATCTCATAGGGAGAATGAGGTTGGATTTGTTCAGTACTCTGATGGGCTTGCAGGTAATTCAAAGGGAAGGTTTACCCGTGCAGGCTGTAAAATATTCCATTCCTATCTCAAGCGAAAAAATCAATACGTACATTTACTATATAACCACAGCTCCCACAGCTACCTAGACGACACCTCCTCCCACTCTGCCCCCTTTAAAAACGACATCCTATATTCCCAATTCCTTCGTCTCCGCCGCACCTGCTCCCAGGAGAACCAGTCGCAATACCATATAACCCAGATGGCCTCCTGCTTCAAAGACCGCAATTTCCCCCCAGACGTGATCGACGATAATCTCCATGCATCTCCTCCACTTCCGGCTCCTCCGCCCTTGATCCCCGCCCCTCCAATCGCTACCAGGACAGAACCCCACTGGTCCTCACCTACCACCTCACCAACCTCCATGTGCATCGTATCATGTGTCGTCATTTTCATCACATCCAAATCGACCCCACTACCTGGGATATATTTCCCTCCCCTCCCCTATCAGCGTTCCTAAAACACCACTCCCTTTGTGACTCACTCGTCAGGTCCACACACCCCACCAACCCAACCTCCACTCCTGGCACTTTCCCTTAAACAGCAAGAAATGCAAAACTTGCGCCCACACCTCTCCCCTTACTTCCCTCTCCGCCCCCACCCCCACTCCGACCATTCACCCTCACCTTAACCTCCTTCCACCTATCGCATTTCGAATGCCCCTCCCTCAAGCTTGGCACGCTTTCCTCATTCCTCAGGAAGGGCTCATGCCTGAAACATCGATTCTCCTGCTCCTTGGATGCTGCCTGACCTGCTGTGCTTTTCCAGCAACACATTTTCAGACTGTAAAATATGACCCACGACCTCTAGTGTATGTCTATGAGTGATAACTAAGCCAGACAGCGATACGTTAGTCAGCAATTCACTCGCCCTGGACGCAAGTTACCATGTTCATCCATTTAACACCGATTTTCTTGCTGGGGACATGTGGCACTGCACAGCACACATACACCAGGATGGTCCTGACGATCCATATGAGAAGGATTGGTTCAGGAGGTTGGTTAGACCAGATCAGTTGTTATTGTGCGATTTTTATTGGAATGATCACAGATGTGCAGTCAGTGTCAACTTATCTAAGATCTCTGGAACAGCCAACAGACCCTATCTATTTGATGTGGAAGGCTCCGCTCCTCACGTGTCACTGGCGTAGGTATCTGGTGACAGGTAGCAGGACTTGGGAATATGGGTGCGAAACGGACATAGAACGAAAGATTGGGTCTTCAGAGACACTATGGATATCTGGTTCAATGCAGATGCGTGGACACATAAGAAGAAATTAAATTGACTAACTCAGGCAGATAGGAGAGTCCAGGTAACACCCGCTAGCCCTGAGAAGCCTAGGGGGATAGCCTGGCGTTTTCCTAAGGTCGAAGTTTCCGACTCAATATTAAAACTGGTCTCGACTGAGTTGAGGGCAAAAGGCAAACATGATTTGAGTCTCATACAGGGCTGTGAGCCCATATGGATTACCCCGAAGTCTGAGTATCGTCCTTCCAGATTATAATACCTGTTAAAACCCGAGGCCACAGAAGGAATTACTCCAGTCTTTAAATCCTTCCTAAAGGCTGGAGTAATAATGCCCTCTGGAAATTCACTCCTGATAACGCCCATTTTTCTGATCAGAAAGCTGAACATTCCCGGTGAATCGAAGGAATGAAGGTTTGTTCAAGACCTGCAGGCAGTAAATAACGCTGTCTTCCCGCGCACTCCAAATGATCCCAAATTTTATACTATATTAGCTCAAATTCCACCGGACAGGAAATGGTTCACCATGGTGGATTTAGAAAATGACTTTTTTCATGTGCCAGTACACCCAGATAGTTAATTCTGGTTCGCTTTTTCATTCAAAGGGAAATCATATACCTTCACGCAATTTTGTTAAGGTTACAGTGAGTCCACCACCATACATAATGAGGCTCAACGCAGGAGTCTGGAGACTCTTGTTTTAACTGCTGGGTCAGCGCTTCTGCAGGATGTGGATGATTGCTTAATAACAGCACCAGCAGAAGAACAATGTGAGAAAGATACCCTTGTGTTGCTCTGCTATTGAGCGAGAGAAGGCATTAAGCTCGTCTCTCAAAACTACAATTTCTGCAGCTGAAGGTCTTAGGTCATATAATATCTGAACATGGGATGGTCATTGGTCAAGACAGATGTCAAGCAATCCAACAAATTCCAAAGCCTCACACGAAGAAACAATTGCTGTCCTTTTTTGGGCATATGCTCCTACTGTCGAATGTTTATCCCACATTTCACAACCTCTGAGCCACCCTTAAGTGACATAATAAATGGGAAAGTTTTGCAGAACCAGAGTTCGCTGCAGTGGACCCCAGAGGCCGAGAGTGCCTTTGTTGAATTGAAAACGGCGCTCCAAACTACATCAATGCTGGGGATTCCGAATCCAAACAAGCCGTTGTTGCATACAGTAGATGAGAAGCGTGGCTGCATGACATCTGTGCTGTTGAAGGATCATGGGGGAAAATTGAGGCCTGTAGCTTATGTTTTGGTTAAACTAGATCCGGTAGTAGCAGGATTGCCTAAATGCCTGTGAGCCGTGGCCGCAGCTGAAAAGGATGTTGTAGCATCCAGGGATATATTCGGATATGGTGAATTAAACCGACTGGTCCCACATGCAGTATCCTTACTGCTTTCCGAGCAAAGGACTGCAAACTAGTCAGCAACACTTTCGCTCAGTTATAATACTGTGCTATTGGAAATGCATGACATTACATTAAAGCGATGAAACGTCCTTAACCCTGCTCGCCTTCCCCCCAAAGAAGGAGTCGGAAACCAAAAATAACTGTATCACTCTGATAAATGAAATCTGCAGCCTCAGACCATATTTGCAGGATTCTCCATTTTAGAATCCAGATATAGAGTTTTTCATGCATGCAAGGGAGCAAGGAGACAGGCCAGAATTGTGTGGGGTATGCTCGAGTGACGACCCACGAGGTTACCAAAGCAGGAACACTCATTTCTCATCTGTCAGCGCAAGCAGCGGAGCTGATTGCCTTGACTGAGGCCTGTAAATTGGCTATGGGAAGGCCAGTGAATATTTACACTGATAGCAAATACACATTCTGGGTTCGACATGATTTTGGAAACCTGTGGAAACACAGGGACTTCTTGACCTCCACTGGAAAACCCACCATACATTGTGGCCTGATTTCTGACCTCCTGGAAGCTGTCCTGTTGCCTAAATTAATCACTCTGTGTAAATGTGAAGCCCACATGAAAAATAACAATTCAGTTTCTCAGGGTAACGTGAAGGCAGGCTCAGCGCCAAGAACAGCAGCCCAGCAGCCGCCAAGTGATCACATTGTCATGTGTATGACAAAATTTGTACCCCAACAGCAGACATACGGGAGTTACAGTTACAGGCTACGCCGGAAGAAAAGCGTGAGTGGACGAAAGCACGATGCAGTGTGAGGGAAGGAGTATTGTGTGACCCCAATGGTAAACCCTGTCTACCACAATCATTGTTTCCATTCTGTACCAAACTGACACACGGTAAGGTCCATGTGTCAAAGAAGGGATGTATGACAGTATTTCAGCAAATTGGTACACTAAGGGATTTACTCATTACTCCCAAAAATATTGTGAGTGAATGTGCCACTAATGATGCTGGGAGAGGAATACAAATGATTCAGATAGCACACCCCCCAAACCCAAAGAGCCTTTGAAAATTTACAAATGGATTTTATTGAACGAACGCCAAGCGAAGGGAAACGGGTATTGTCTGATAATAGTTTGATATGTTTTCCAAACGGGTGGAAGCGTTCCCCACGTTTAAACAGGATGCCAGTGCAGTAGCCAAGGGCTTGCTAACTGAGATAATTCCTAGATGGGGCATTCACGAAAGGCATTTAGCGACAATGGGACATCATTTGTCAATAATCCCCTACAGCAGATCAGCAATTATTTGGGAATAAACATAAGACAACACTGTGCCAACCACCCAGCGAGCGGTGGGGCAGTGGATAGACAGAATGCTACCTTA
Organism: Hemiscyllium ocellatum; assembly: GCF_020745735.1. NCBI lineage: Eukaryota > Metazoa > Chordata > Chondrichthyes > Orectolobiformes > Hemiscylliidae > Hemiscyllium > Hemiscyllium ocellatum. The sequence goes on along the minus strand of NC_083440.1, from coordinate 6,160,588 downwards.
CAAAAACAAATTGGCAAAATGCTGTAAGGAATTCGGGGTGACATGGAAAAAGGCACTTCCAATTGTGCTGATGTATATGAGATCTAGGAGGAGAGGATGGGCCAATCTGAGCCTGTTTGAGATTTTGTTTGGTAGGCTGCCCAACACTGGCAAGGGCCCAAGACCTAAGCTAAGACAGATAACAAGCCACTGTGAGGATAAAATGTTGTGTTACTGTATAAAACTCTCTACACTTTTATCTCAAATAGAGAATCAAGTGAAAGCACCACTACCCCAGCCAGCAGGAGGGAAGCTGGGTCCGTTGCTGAGATATTTATATTGTCAACTGCCAGAGGTTTGAGGGTGGCTGATGTGGTGCCATTGTGTAGGAAAGTTAGTAAGGGAAAACTAGGGAATTATAGAGCACTGAGACTGTCATCAGTGGTGGGTAAACTTGAACAGATGTAAAAGAACACAAACAAATATGCGAAGAAGGAAGGATTGTTCATAACCGGAGGTTGTGGAGAGGCCAAAACATAGACGGCTCTGGAGAAACAGTATAAGTTCGGAGTTTGTGGAGAGGCCTACACTTGGACGGGTCTGGAGAGAGTGGAGCTTGGAGAGATACTGGCACTTGGATTGCGATGAAGAGATTGTTTATGTATGTAGCTTGTGGAGAGACTTACACATAGACGGCTCGGGAGAGATTGTTTAAATACGAAGCTTGTGGATAGGCCGAGAAATGGACAGCTCTGGAGAGATTGTTTATGTATGGAGCTTTTGGAGAGTCCTAAATGTGCATCGCTCTGAATGGATTGTTTATATGTGGAGTTTGTGGTGAGGTCTACACGTGGACGGCCTGGAGAGACTGTTTATATGGGGAGCTTATAGACAGGCCTACATGTAGATGGCTCTGGAGAGATTGTTTATCTATGGAACTTGTGGAGAGGCGTAGGCATGTACTTCTGACGATGATAATTATATGCGTGAATGGCTCTGGAGAGTTTGTTTATGTATGGAGCTTATGGAGTGGCGCATGCTTGGACGGATCTGGAGAGATTTATTGTACATGGAGCTTGTGGAGCGGCTTACACCTGGACAACTCTGGAGAGACACATTATATACGGAGCTTGTGGAGAGGCTTACACGTGGACGGCTCTTGAGAAATTGTTTATGCAAGGATCTTGTGGAAACGTGGCCAAGTGGACGGCTCTGGAGCGAATGTTTATGTACGGAGCTTGTGGAGAGGCCTATACGCGGATGGCTCTGAAGAGATTGGTTATCTGTGGAGATTGTGGTGAGGTCTACACGTGGTTGGCTCTGGAAATATTGTAGCTATACGGGGTTTGTGGAGAGGTTGACATGTGCACGTCTCTGTAGAGATTATCTATATATGGAAAAAGTTAGGAAATATATACACATGGAAAGCTCGAGAGAGATTGTTTAGATACAGACTCGTGGAAAGGCCTACACATGGAATACTCTGCAGAGATTGTTTATGTGAGGAGCTTGTGGAAAGGCCCACACGTGAACGGCTCTGGAGAGATTGTTTATATACAGAATTTGGGAAGAGGACCAAACTTGGTCAGCTCTGGAGAGATTGTTTTTATGCTAAGCTTGTGGAGATGCAGACACGTGGATCGCTCTGGAGAAAATGTGTGTATATGGAGGTTGTGGAGTGACTTACACGTGGACGACTCTGGAGAGATTGTTTGTATGCCGAGTTTGTGGAGAGGCCAACACGTGAATGGTTTTGGAGAGTCTGTTTCGGTATGGACCTTGAGTCTATCCCGATGCATGGAAGGCTCCGGAGAGATTGCATACATTCGGAGGTTGTGGAGACGGCTACATGACGATGGCTCTGGAGAGGTTATTTATATATGGAGTTACTGGGGAGGCCTACACATGCATGGATACGGAGAGAGTGGTTATGTATAGAGCTTGTGGAGAGGCCTACACATGGAAGGCTCTGAAGAGAGTGTTTATATATGGAGTTACTGGGATCGCCTACATATGGATGGCTCTGAAGAGATTGTTTATGTACGGATCTTGTGGAAAGACCTACACGTGGACCCTGAAGAGATTGTTTATTTCAAGAGCTTGTGGAGAGGCATTAACGTGCATGGCTCTTGAGAGACTGTTTATAAACAGAGTTTGTACTGAGGCCTACAAATGGACGGCTCTGGAGAGGTTGTTTATCTATGGAGCTTGCTCAGAGGCCTGCACGTGGGCGGCTCCTGAGAGATCTTTTTACAAGGATCTTGTGGAGAAGCGGCCAAGTGGACGGCTCTGGAGCGACTGTTTATGTACGGAACTTGTGGAGAGGCCTATACGTGGACGGCTTTGGAGAGATTGCTTATGTGTGGAGCTTTTGGAGAGTCGTGCACGTGTATCGCTCTGAATAGCTTGTGTATATGTGGAGGTTGTGGTGAGGTCGATGCGTTGACAGCCTGGAGAGACTGTTTATATACGGAGCTTATGCAAAGGCCTACACGTTGATGGCTCTGGAGAGATTGCTTAAATACGGAGCTTATGGAAAGACCTACACGTGGACGGCTATGGAGAGATTGTTTATCTATGGAGCTTGTGGAAAGGCATAGACATATACTTCTGTCGAGTTTAATTATATACGTAGATTGTGGAGAGACCTATACTTGGATGGCTCTGGAGAGTGTGTTTATATATGGGGCATATGGAGCGGCCTATGCTTGGACCTATCTGGAGAGATTGATTGTACATGGAGCTTGTGGAGCTGCTTTCTCCTGGACAGCTCTGGAGAGACAGAATATAGACGGAACAGTGGAGAGGCTTACACGTGGACGGCTCTTGAGAGATTGTTTATACAAGGATCTTTTGGAGAAGCGGCCAAGTGGGCGCCTCTGGAGTATCTGTTTATTTACGGAACTTGTGGAGAGGCCTATATGTGGATAGCTCTGGAGAGACTGTTTATATGTGGAGGCTGTAGCGAGGTCTACACATGGACAGCTCAGGAGAGATTGTTTTTAGATGGAGCTTGTGGAGAGGCCGACATGTCGACAGCCTGGAGAGATTGTTTACAAAATTAGGTCGTGGAAAGGCCTGTATGTGGATGGCGCTGGAGAGATTGTTTATATCCGGAGCATGTGAAGAGGCCTACACCTGGATAGGTCTGGAGAGACTGATTGTATACGGAGATTGTTGAGTAGCCAACACATGGACGGCTCTCGAGTGATTATGTATATACAGAACTTGTACAGAATTGTTCACGTGCATGGCTCTGGGGATATTGTATGTATGTGGAGCTTGTGGAGGGGCCTGTACGTGGACGGCTCTGGAGAGATTGTTTATATCTGGAGCTTGTGGATGAGGTCTATGCGTAGACGCATCTGGAGAGATTTTTTTATGGGTAGCTTGTGGCGAGGCGTACACATGAATGGCTCTGGAGAGATTGTTTATGTATGGAGCTTGTGCAGAGGTCTCCAAATGGACCACTCAGGAGAGGTTATTTATCTGTGGAGATTGTGGAGACATTTAGACGTGGGCAGTTCTTGACAGATTTATGATATGGAGAGCTTGCAGAAAGGCCGACACGTGGACCCTCTGGAATGATTGTGCATGTACAGAAGTTGTGCAGAAGCGTTCACATGGATGGCTCTGGATAGATTGTTTATGTATGGAGCTTGTGGAGAGGCCTCCGCGTGGATGACTGTTGATAGTTTGTAGATATATGTAGCTTGTGGAGGGGCCTACACGTGAATGGCTCTTGAGAGAGTGTTTACATAAGGAGCTTGAGGAGACGCCTACACGTGGATGGCTCTGGAGAGATTGTTTATATATGGAGCTCGTGCAGAGTTCTACATGTGGATGGCTTTGGAGAGATTGTTGATACTCAAAGTTTCTGGAGAGGCATACACGTGGCTGGCTCTGAAGAGGTTGTTTATATGCGGTGGTTGTGCAGAGCGAGACATGTGTACAGCTCTGAAGAGATTGTTTATTTGCGGAGCTTGTGCAAAGGTCGGCATGTGGACGGCTCTGAAGAGATTGTTTATATACGGAGATTGTGCTGAGATCTACATGTGGACGACTGTGGAGAGATTGTTTATATTCGGAGCTTGTGGGGAGGACTACACGTGTATGGCTCTGGAGAGATTGCATACATATATGTAGCTTGTGGAGGGGCCTACACGTGGATGACCCTGGAGAGATTGCTTATGTATGGATCCTGTGGAGAGTCCAACCCAAAAATGGACCTGGAGAGATTATTTGTAAATGGATCTTGTGGAAAGGCCGACAAGTGGTTGGTTCTGGAAAGATTGATGCTGTATGGGTCTTGTGGAGAGCTTGGCATGTGGACGTCTCTGTAGAGATTATCAGTATACGGAAAAAGATTGGAGATGCATACATAAGGAAAGCTATGGAGAGATTGATCAGATACAGACTTGTGGAGAGGCCTGCACGTGGATGGCTCTGGAAAGATAGATGCTATACAGGGCTTGTCGAGAAGTTGACACGTGCACGTCTCTTTCGAGATTATCTGTATATGGAATAAGTTTGGAAATCCATGGACATGGAAAACTCTGGAGAGATTGTTCAGATACAGACTTATGGAGAGGGCTACACCTTGATGGCTCTGCAGAGATTGTTTATGTGTGGAGCTCGTGGACAGGCCTACAGGTGGACGGATCTGGAGAGATTGCGTGTAGATGGAGCTTATGAGGCATCCTTCACGTGGTTGGCTCAAGAGATTGTTAATATACGGAGCTTGTGGAGAGGCCTACACGTTGATGGATCAGGAGAGAATGTTTATATATGTAGCTGGTGGAGGGGCCTACACTTGGATGGCTCTGGCGATAGTGTTTATACACGTGGAGTTTGTGGAGGGGCCGACGCATGGACAGCTCTGGAGAGATTGTTTATATATGGAGTTTGTGCAGTGGTCTACATGTGGATGGCTCTGAAGAGATTTTTTTATATACGGAGCTTGTGTACAGGTCTACATTTTGGACGGCTCTGGAGAGATTGTTTAAATATGGACTTTCCGGAGAGGCCTACATGTGGACAGTTCTGGAGAGATTGTTTACATACGCAGCTGGTGCAGTGGTCTACATGTGGACGACTCTGGAGAGATTGCTTATGTACAGAGCTTGTGCCGTGTCCGACCCGTTGACGGTTCTGGAGAGATTGTTTTCAATTCAGAAACCAAAAGCTGAATGCTGGAGTATTTGTGGATTTTTTAAACCTTTTTGTAGTTAAGTCTTTGTTTAATTTTTAGTGTTAATATTACTTTTCTTTTTTTTTTTGCATGCTCCGTATTAATTTAGGAAAGGCAGTTTATGTTTACATATAGCGTGCTATTGAGCGCTTCTTCATTTTTCACATAGTGTAGTTGACAGCCGGTATGATGACAAGTAGATTTAGAGATGTGATTACACAGCGGGCTCAGTCAGATAGGTAATTGATTGTCAGGAAAGGGAAGTGGGAAGTTCAGACTCTCCTGCAGCTATTTCTCTGTCCGTTCTGTTTCAGGTGTTGTTGAAATAAATAGTGTCTCAGAGGTAAGTAGAAACAGTGCCCAGATCATGGGCATTAAAAATGAATCTAACGTTAAATGGGTTTGTCGAAGTTTAAAATAATATTTTTTATCATGGGCTCTGCTGTCAGGGCCACAGATTGGAGATTCTGCTGAAGTGAGTGCGAATCTAGGTGTGTGTTGTTTTTCTGCTGCGAGGGTGAAGGAGTTCTCAAAACATGTGAAGCAATTTGCCAAAGGGGAGAGTGAGGAGCTGGAAGTTATTGTACACATTGGGAGAAATGGCACATTCAACGAATGGGTTAAAGTTTTGCAGAGCGAGTCTAAGAAATTAGGTAGAAGGTTCAAATACAGAACATCACAAGTAATAATCTCTGGTTTACTTCTGATGCCATGTTCTAATGAGGGAAGGAATAAAAGGAGAGGACAGATAAATCACTGGATGAAAAGATGGTGCAATATGCAGGGATTCCGGTTCTTGAATCTTGTGGAATATTGTCTGGGACAGAGAATTCCTCTTCAAAAAGGTGCGTTTTGCCTGAACTGGAAAAGGACATCTGTCCTGGTGGGGAGATTTAATAGTTCTTTTTCGAGAGCCTGTAAAGTTTTCGAGATGGGGATGGGGCTTTCTACATTACAGTTAAAATGGAAAGAAATGAGAGGATGGTTCTGAATCAGAAAAGGGCAAGTTAATTAGGCAAAAACAGACAGGGAACAATTCAGAGAACCAAATAATTCTGGCGAATTAAACTGAATTTACTTCACTGCAAGAGGTCTTACAGATTTGGCCGATGAACTCAGGTCATGTATGAAACATGGGCCTGGGCAGTTGTAATCATTATGGAAAGCTGGCTGAGGGTAGGATAAAACAGGCTGCTCAATGTTACGGGTTTTAGATGTTATGGGAAGGACACGAAGAGAGGCGAGGGAGGAGGGTAAGTGGTACTTTTGATTCAGGAGAGCATTCCTACTGTATTTAGTAGAGGTATTACTGAGAGACAATTTGGTAAAAATCTATCATTTGAAATTAGTAATTAGAAAGGGATGGTCATCTGCATGCGATTGGACTGGAGGCACCCAACAATGAGAAGGAAATTCAGAAGCAAGTATTTCGAGCTCTCAGATATTTGTAAGAATAATAAGGTTGTAAGAGTAGAGGATTTAAATTTTCCAAACACTGACTGGGACTGCCAAAGTGTTCAAGGTTCGGATCATGATGAATTTCCGAAATGTATTCAAGAATTTTTTTTTAATCAATACATTAATGTTGCAACTGGAGAAGGAGCAAAACGTGAACTGCATAGAATCCCCACAGTGTGGAAACAGCTCATTCAGCCTAACAATTCCACACTAAACTTTGGAAGAGGCTCCCACCTGGACCAATACCACTATCCTATATTTTCCATGGCGAGCACACCTAACCTGCAGATCCCGAGATGCTATGGTGTAATGGCCAACCAGCCAAACATGCACATCTTTGGACTGTGGAAGAAAACCAAAAATCTGGAGGAAACTCACACAGACACTGGGGTCCATCGCTGCAGGGTCTCTCCTGCATTGAGGCAACAGTGTGAACCACTGAGCCACTGAGCTGCTACGGCAGCTTTTAGGAAATTAAGCAAGGCAAGTGATTGAAGTGTTATTTGGGAAAAACTTTGACACGAGTGATCATCATCCTATCACTTTAAAAGCAGTTATGAAAATGGGTCAGTCTTCCGCAAAAGTTAGAGATCACCCTTGGAGTAAGGCACATTTTGAGGGTATAAAAAATGAGCATTGAAACGTTGATTGGAATAAACTGTTAGCAAAAGGGAGACCTTCAGTTGTCTGGTAATGAGAGATCAGAAGCATAATATTCCTGTTGGAGTGAAAGGCAAGGCTGGCAAAATTAGGAAGCAATGGAAGAACACAGTTATTGAAGATGTTGTCAAGAATAAAATTAGAATCATTTATTAGCTACAGACAATTGGGATCAATTGAATCTCTTGACGAGGTCAAAGCGTGTTGCGGTACTCTTAAGAAGGAAATCAGGAAGGCAAAGACGGGATGATATATTACTGCCAGATAAGAGTGAAGATATTTTTTTAAAAAGACTACAAATCCATTAAGAGCAAGAGAACAAATTGAGAGAGAATAGGTCCCTCTTCTCATCAGTGAGGTTTAATTTGCATTGAACTTGAGGTGATGGGACGGATATGAAATGAATATTTTGCGTCAGTCGTGTCTGTTGAGAAATAAATGGGTATTACACATCTCTGAGAAATAAACATTGATGTTTTGATAACAGTTTAAATGATGGAAGAAGACGTGCTAGAGATCTTAGAAAATATGAAAGTAGCACCTGATCAAGAGTATCCCAGATCATTGCAGGAATTTTGGAAGGAAATTGCGAGGCCCCTAGTAAAAATGTTTGTATTGCCTACAAACACGGGCAAAGTATCGAACGACTGGAGGGTGGAGAAGGTTATGTCAGCTTGCAATGGGACCTTGATCAGAAGGGCCAATGGGCTTAGGCGGAGCAGACGGAGTTAAACTTAGGTAAAAGTTCAATTCTGGTCTCCCTATTATTGTAAAGATATTGTTAAACTTGAAATGGTTCAGAAAGATTGACAAGGATTTTGTTGGGATTGGCGAGTTTGAGCTACAGGGAGAGTTTGAACAGGCTGGGGCTGTATTTCCTGGCGCATCAGAGGCTCGGAGGGTGACTTTAAAGAGGTTTGTAAAATCAGAAGGGATTATGAATCGCTCAATAATTCAGAAGGGATAAGATGAATAAACGGAATTTTTTTTTCAGCGGAGAGGATTCAAAATCTAGATTGCACAGATTTGAGGTTAGAGAGTAAAGGTTTAAAAGGGAGCTGAGGGATAGCTTTCTCAGAGTTAGTGCGTGTATGGGATAAGCTGCCAGAGGAATTGGTGGAGGCTGGTACAATTACAGCATTTACAAGACATCTGGATGGATATGTGAGTAAAAAAAAGGTTTCGTAGGATATGGGCCAAATGCTGGCAAATAGTATCAGACTAAATCAGGATATATTTTTGGTGTGGATGAGTTGGACCGAAGGGCCTGTTTCCATGGTATACAACTTGGTATAAACTTGGTTTCCATTGTATAAACGTAATTAAAAAGACATTTGTCATTTCAACTTACATCGATTTGATGTTGACCCATTGAAGGTGACATTAAATCATTTGGCAATAACTTGTTCCAGGAGGTAAGTTTTAAAGAGTCTCTTAATTCGGAGAAGGAGCTGGGTACTCGGAAGGACTGAGTGAGGGAGTCCTGAAGTGTATACAGCTCAGTCACGCAGGATTGTTCCCACTGTCAGAGTTTGTGTTGATTCTGGCTTTCTTCACTGCCATATCACTTCGGCCGTGCATGATTTGGATGTGAACATAGCAGTCGAGAGTGTGGCGCTGGAAAAGCACAGCACATCAGGCAACATTCAAGGAGCTAGAGAATAGATGTTTCAGGCAAAAGCCCTTTATCAGGAATCTGCCTTAAATTAAGGAGCTGTAATTCGGAAGTTTGCAGATGACACCAAAATAAGAAGTTTCGTGGACAGCAAAGAAAGTTGACTCAGAGTACAAGTGGATCTTAATCATATGGGCCAATGGGCTGAGGAGTGGAGTTTAATTTCAATAAATGTAAGGTGTCTGCATTTTGGAAAGGCAAATTAGAGAAAGACTTAATATCAAGTTCCGAGGGAGTGTTGCTGAACAAGAAGACCTTGGAGTGCAGGTTCACTATTGCTTGAAAGTGGAGTCGCAGTTAGATAGGATAATGAAGAAGGCTTTGGTATGCTTTCCTTTATTGGTCAGAGTATTGAGTACAGGAGTTGGGAGGCCATGTTGCGTGTGTACATGGCATTGGTTAGGCCACTGTTGGAATATAGCGTGCAATTCTGATCTCCTTCCTATCGGAAGGATGTTGCAAAACTTGAAAGTGTTCAGAAAAGATTTTCAAGGATGTTGCCATGATTGTAGGATTTTAGCCACAGGGAGAGGCTGAACAGGCTGGGGCTGTTTTCCATGGAGCATCAGAGGCTGAGAGGTGACCTTATCACGGTTTATAAAATCATGTGGAGCATGGATAGGATAAATAGACAAAGTCTTTTCCTCGGGGTTGGGGTGGGGGGGTGGTCCAGAGCTAGAGGGCATATGTTTAGAACGGGAGTTAAAAAAATGTAAGAGACATCAGGGGGAACCTTTTCATGAAACGGGCGGTACGTGCATGGAATGAGCTTTTAGAGGAAGTGCTGGAGGCTGGTACAATTACAACATTTAAAAGTCATCTGGATTTTACAATATATAAATAGGGAGGGTTTAGAGGGATATGGGTAGTGCTGGCAAATGGGACTAGATTATGTTAGGATAACTGGTCGACATGGATGGATTGGACAAAAGGGTATTTTTTCCGTGCTGTACATCTCTTTGACTCTAAGACTTAATTCTATGAAATCCGTCATTTCTTTACCTATCACACAAGCTGGTAATATTACACCACAGCAGAAAATTTCACCATTGCAGAGATTGACACCAGTCCAAGAAAACAAATAAATCTATGAGTGACTTTGAAACATTTTGCATCGAAGAGTAAGAATGTAAACTTGAGAATTTGGAGGACAACATGCATGTGTCAGTGACAGTGGTCAGTGGATGGTCAGGAAATGGAATTTGTTGAAAAAAACAAGCCAGGAAGATGGAAGAAATTTGAACAAAGTAAATGTGTGGAGTTGGCGCTGGAATACAAGGGCCAGAGGTAACAATTGAATGATTGACTGTTTCCCCGATGATGAACTGTGAGGCAGGGGGATGCGTTTCGGAGCTGATTTACAGATAGAAAAAAATCGCCTTGGTGATGATGCAAATTGAACTGATAAAAATGCATTTGTAATCAAAAGGTGGAAATCAAACTTCTCGTGTTTTTAATTTTGTGAAGATGTGTGGATCAGAGAATTCCATAAGGAAGAGTGAACAGGTGCCTGGCATTACTGTTCACACTGCAATGAACGATGATCCTTTCCTCCAGGTATTTTTATTGTATCCGGGTCACTTGCTGTGAACTGTTTCCTCAGAATGAGATTTTTTTGGGCACGCTTAATTCCTCTTTTGGTGATGTTTTTGTTCAGCTTTCTACTGACTGTTGTCTCTTGCTAACAGCACTCTGCACTGGCTTTACTCCTGCGTCTCTTGCATGTTGTTCCTCAGATGGAGTCATTCCCTGCCCATTTGAAAAGGAGTGTTATCATGTTGCTGCTCCTCCTTCTCCTTTCGGGCCATTCCTCACGTGGACTCCTCATTCCATTGTCTGCTACAGCTAATGTTGGCTATCAGTTACATGGATTTATTCACCAATTGAATTATTTTTATAACTGGATATTTCACTGCATACTTTAACTGATCTCTGAAACTTTTCTGTGTCACCACATAAATAACTGCGTTGGTGCAGCAACTGAGGTTCCGCAGCATATATGCAACTTGTTCAAAGAGATCAAAATCATCCACGTATTTACCGATACCATATATGTATAGAATATGCACCAACCAGAGCAGTATGAAGCTGACAGATATAGCAAACAGTAAAGTCACAGATTTCTTTCTGCACTTTATCTCTGGGTCATTCTCTGATTTTTTCTGACCCCTCAGTCCCTTACGCGCCTTATTGGCCTCGAAGATGTGTCTGACCGTCAGAATATTGAGAAAGAGAATCAAAATGAATGGAAGAAGAATTCTTAAAAATGATTCAATATATCTATAACTCACCCACAAAGGATGATTGAAGTAACTGTTTCTGGTGTAACAGTAGAATGGAACATTGTTGATAATCTTTCCAGGTTGAAGTCGAAAATATTTGGGAATATTCTTTACTGAAAAGAAAATGCAGATTGTTGCCAGAACTCTGTTTGCAGTTTTCACTGTGCAATACTGAGATTTAATCTGATGAAAACAAATGGCCACAAATCGTTCAAAAGAAAACGCAACAGTGAACCAGACAGAAAAATCAATTGTGAAGTCAATCAGGAGCCAGTTTACACTGCAAACAGGCGTGATGTCCAGGAAACACGGTGGATAATAATAGTATCTAAATCGAAGAAGTATGATATCAAAAATAATAAACAGTAGATCAGATACAGCCATTGCGACCAGATAGCGAGTGGTGCATGTCGAAATACCACACTTGTCCCCAGATAAAAATACAATCGCCACTAGGCTAACTGTAAGAGAACGACAGATAAAAAAGACATGAAGTTACTGATCAAGTATTCTCTGTGCCTGATGGTTTTAGCACAACGATGTTTGCATGTCATATCTCCCAAACCAATAGTTATCACTGTCAAATGAAGTATTTGCACTTTTTAAAAGACATATGGAATTACATGAGGATCGACTGGCTACTAGAAATTGATTATGTACTCAATACTTTGGGAGTCGTCAGTATTTAGTTTCTTTTGCTTTACAGATTACTCTGACTGCTTGAGTTGCTCATAAGACCACAACATCCAAAGAAATCCACCCGGGATCAAAGAAGAATGGGACACACCAAACACGGACATCGAGTACAAAATTCCTGCACTCGGTTGTGGAGTCTCCACAGCTCAGATTGATTCCAAATTTCACATCGACACTGTGTAACTCTGATACATGGCAGTGAATCCTTCCAGTTTCCAGGAATGGATTCCCTCTACAAAGCGAATGAACAAATGATAGGGCATTTAAACGGTACCCCTCCCTGTTTCCCACCCTGGTACAGAATTGAACATAACGACAATCTGAAACGTGGAAGATTTCAGCATTGAATCGAACCACCATGTTCCAGGTTGGTAACCCAGTACAATCAGAAGAATGCTAATATTATATTTGGTATGCATTCCCCCCGCAATATTCAAGATTGCACACCACAGCCTCCAATCAAATAAAATCTGAATTGATGCAGCTTTGATCATTGCAAATTTCCGGTTTGGAATGCATGAGAAGAATCAAAGTTTCCTGCCTGATGTTCAGGCTCCTGCAGTTCTCCGTGTGAACAGAAATGCTCCTCCCAAATTCGGAGCAGAAGCTCCGTCTGGGATTCTCCAGAATGTAAGCATCACTCTCAATGGAGGTCACCAGAACTGTACCCTAGCTTGTTGTGAGAGACCAATACATTGCACCATTGCTTGGTATCAGAGACTACTTTTGTGGATTCAGTCCAATGCTGATCGTTCAGTGAGATGACAGGAGAAAGTGAGGTCGCAAATGCACGAGATCAGAGTCGAGAGTGTGGTTGTAGAAAAGCACAGCATTCGTGATGACGGGCTTATGCCCGAAATATCGATTCTCCTGCTCCTCAGTTGCTGGCTGAACTGCTGTGCTTTTCCAGCACCATACTGTCGACTAAATGTCTGCTATGGGTGACAATGAAATTTGAGTTCAATAAATATGTGGACTTAAGAGTCTAACTGTAATCATTAAAATGTTATTAACTGTAATGAAAAAAATAATCTTCCCCTTGACAAAAGTCCCTGAGGGAAGATAATCTTTCATTCTAACATGGACTGACCTACAAGTGACTCCAAACGTACGACAATATGGTGAATGCTACACGCCCTCTGGGCAATTTCGGGAAAGGGGGTGGTCGATGCAGTGACACCCACATCCATTGAATGAACAAAAGAAAATGGAGATCGCCCACGCATCCCGAACTCCCCAGAATAGACAACGTTTTACAGCATCACATTGAAATGAATATCCCGAATCTAAGTTGATTTTAACAAATATGCAGCTCCCAATACTGACCCACTTTTGAAGATAAGAGATTCTTCACTTGATTCATCACAGTTTTCTGCAGGAGGGAATGCTAACACATCGACCTGTTACCAGCACAGTCAACTGAGGCAAAAGGGCTGTCTCTTGACTTTGATACTCACGAGAGTTCGGAAATCCATTGGGATAATGGAAACCCTGAATTCAGTAAGACCTCAGCACCAAGCATCCAAACTTTCACTTTGAATGTTTCTCCTGTTCTGTGCCGTGCAGGAAATTCCCGTCGACACCAACTCCCTTTGGATTCACAGGTGTCTTCTTGCAGAGACGGTAACAGTGGTCATTTCTTAATGTAATCTTTAGTGAGGCCAATATTGATTGCCCAGCTCTAGTCGTTATTTTGATGCGACTGGAGATCTGCCTTTTTAAGTATCTGTAATACCTGGGGTGCAGGAAATTCGAGTGTCTTCGGAAGGGAGTTGCAGAAATATTACACAGCAACGTTGGTGATAAGACCATATACAGTATTTTGAAGTCAGAATGAAATTTACTTTGAGAAAGAACTTGCATTTGACAGTGTTTCCCTACACCTGAATCATTGATCATGAGTCATGTGTAATGAGGTGATGTTGAAAGATAGTTGGATATTTCCTCGTTTGCATCTTGTAGGTAGTATCCATTTATGGTCATGCATTGGTGAAGAGTGTGAGTACTGAATGTGGTGATTGGTTGTTTGTACTGCACAATGAGGAGCTCCGTGAATGTTGCACTCAGCTAGATCCATAGAGAACATTCCATCCCATCTCTGAGCTCGGCTTTCTGGATGGAGGGCATCGATTGGAGAGGAAGGCAGGCAGCGTATTGCTACAGGAATCAGGGTATCTGACATGCAGCAGTTTCATGGCCAGACTGGTTCATTCTCTTGTCAATGGTTGGCTCAGGTCATGCAGTCATTCATGGTAATGTCGTAGTAAGCCAATGGGAGGTTGGTCGATTTTCACTTTGGTGATTGTGGGATGTGAATGTTACTTTCAAATGGTCAGCCCAAGTTTGATGTAACCTCACTGTATATGGAGACAGATCTCTTCATTATCTAAGGAGTTGTAAATGGTGCTAAAGATTGCAACACCATGCGCAAGCCTCTTTACCTTATAAATAATGATAAAGGGAAGGGTAGAGATGAGGCGTTTTTTTATTCTGGTGTCTGGGACAACACTCTGAAGAATTCCTTCAGATATGTAAGAAGACTGAGGCGATTGACCCCCATCAGTCATAACTATCTTCACCTGTATTCAAGATTGATACCAAAACAAGCTGGCTTCTCATTATGTTCAATTCTTTGAGGGTTCGCTATTGTGGATATGTGTTCATAACTTACATGTTTAAGAGCTGAATATTTCTTTTCCGTCATTAAAATATATCTATAAAAGTAGGGAAATATAATTGAGGAGCAGATAGTACATGTTTCTGTAAATGTAAGACAAATCTGACTTTGTCATACTTTAGAGTGAACATGTGGCTGTGCTGGAATGTCAGAGGCGATGGAACAAAACTGTACAATGTGTGATTGAGATTGGACACCCGTCAGAGTCAATCTGTTTGTCATTATCACACACAATAAAACAGAAAGTCATAGTCCTTAAAATGGCTTTGTGAGCTCTGTTCATGACATAGTGTGGACAGATGGCGGGTAAAACCGAATCAGGTCAAGGTCTCATTCACAGTTTCTGTACTTAACGTACGACGTTCTGTATTCTGTACTGTTAATTCTCTGCAATGTTCTTCACCGCAAGTATTAACCATAGTCATAATATTGCAGGTACTAGTCAATTACTTGATGAAACAATGTAATAATATATATTTCCTTTATGTTTCTATATTGCTTTAAAACTGATTGTAGCACAGCCCTCATCAAGTCCTCTTCCTCACCAGGAGAACATGGATCATAAAGCAGCGATCACTGAAAATTTAATTGTGGATAGATGATGGATCATAGGTTCAAACATTAATGACCTAATCAGATTCAGAGCTGGAATAGTGGCAATCAGTCTCGCTCGATATCCACAGTTATTAACATCGAGATAATTAATGAGAGCAGCCATGTCCTACAGTTTATTCTAACTTTGTTGAAAAGTTAATCACACCCAAAATATTATTTAAGGAAACATTATATGCCTATGGGAAAATTAATTGAATTCACGCTGATGTTCTGTGATTTTCATTTTTGCAAGACACGCACCAATTTATCCCCAATAAAACACTTTACTTTGTCAACTTATCATGAAATATATTCAACCAAAGATATTCCCGTTTGTAATCCATCGTATTGTCAAACTCCACCAGTGAACAGATCAGAAATGAGAACTGTCATATCAAAGAAGAATCTCTTTGTTTCAGTCAAATTATGTTCCTCGTTCCAACTGTATTCAAATCTTCCCTTTAATTCAGTCCCCCAAGAGTTAAATTCTATCCACAGATATACTCCTTCTTGTGCAAGACCACGGTGGTGAATTATTTCTCTCTTGTTGGTAACTCATACTCAGTGTTATTGTATTTTGCCAAAAGCTCCCAATAACACTTGGAGACTGGGCTCGTTGTTCTCCTTTGGCGAAGAACCCAGACCCAATTAGAATTTCACAGAAAGCTGCTCACTGCATCACATTGCCACGGGAATCGGATGTTGCCTTCAGGTTTTTGACCCACATTCAGTACAGCTCTCAACTGAAAGAAATTTCCAATAATATTTACAATTGAGGTCATGGATAATCCCCCATTCTGCTACACATTAACAGCAACGTTGCGTTTACAGATACTCGAGAAAAGCAACAATACTGGGTCAGAAGTTCATATCTGAGCAGTTCCCCACACTCAGTACAATTCTACAATGTCACATTCTCCCAGCACCAAGAGGCAACAGTAATAACAGGTTATTTCCCATTCAGTACAATTCCACGACCAGTGACTGCTTCATTCAGAGTTACTCCTGGAAAATTAGATTAACAGTACGAAACATTCTAATCAATCACTGGATAATGTAGAGTGTGTTTCAACTAGAAATAGAGATTTTCTTTTTTCAGTTGAGGAATTACACCACAAAGTTAGTTTGGAAATGTTAACTCCGTGCATTTCTCTCATACATTTGGAACTCATATTAACCTGATTATCTGCCCTCACAAAATCATTCCTGCGCACTTTAACTGACTACGAAAAGCACATAAGATCATCAGGGTCATCTGCCCTTCGCTTATCACTCCATAATGATCTGTCCAACCCACCCATTGCCCTCCTGTAGTATGTGGGCTCCCATTTGTAGCCAGCTGCATGAGCAAGACCCCCCAACACAATTCACCAGTTATCACTAAGAGATGGGTTGTTACGGAAGCCATTTGACAAATAGCAGAGTTTGAACTCCCACAGAAAGAGTGTGGTCTTGGTAAAAACTTTCTTGACCAGCCAAGGCCGGTGCTCAGCCAAACCCTATCAGTGTGGCGCCATGGCAAACCCATTCTGCACAGTATAGACAAACAAGCAACATTGCACATTACTGAGGAGACTTCTCATCAAGCAACTATTTTCTTGAAACTCAGTAAGTGAGGGCACTATCAACTGAATCGATATTTATCTTACGGAATGGAAAGAAAATAATTATCAGTCATAGAGCGGAAATGAGTGATTTAGTGCAGAGATTTATGGAAATTTAAATTGTAACAAGACTTACCAGGAACACCAACAATAGCAAGGACAGTGTAATATATTTTCGCGACCATTTGCCTTGGCAGATGCATTGCGCTGTTTGTGAAACAATCTCCCCGTTCAAGCTGCTGACAATCTGTACGAATTGGAGAAGTCTCTCGGAGTTGGAGCTCACCCAGTTCCAGAGACTTTATTTTATATTGTGTGATATCTCCACTGGGAATCTATGATTACTTTTAAATATAATTTTGAACAAACAGATTACGACAACAGGTTTATTTTAATGATATGATATCATGGAGTCTACACTGATAGTCCCCAAAGACTGGATTAATCTGATCCTATTTAGGTGACAAATGTTACTTGCATCTCGTCTTCAAACAGCAATACTTGAAATAATATTTCACTCACCATCAGTCCCATTAATAACCAAATATCTTTTGATATTCTTTTCATTGATGACCTTCATTTTGCTGAGGCTATGCAGTCATTCCATATCTCATGTTGCAGAGCTGCTTTTCTACTGCACATTGTTCTCCCTCTTTTTTCCTTGTTTATTCAATTTTCCTACACGGTTGAGAAATTCTGTCCGTGAGTGAGCATTGTAATACAGAACCTGAAGTTGATGCTGACCACAACAACAGTTGGAACTTACACTGCGAAATATTTCTTTAAAACAGATCGGAACAAACTAGGAAGTGATTCCGAACCTTCATTTCAGAATAACAGAATGATGGAATCCCATAGAACAGAAGAGGCCCTTTGGCCCATCATGCGTAAACTACACTCAATCTACATCATTCCCACTGCCCAGCACTGGGCCCCTAACCTTGAATGTTATGACAATTCAAGTGCATATGCAAGTTCGATTTAAAGGTTTCTTGCCTGAAGTACCATCGCAATCAGTGCATTGCAGGCCCCGATCATCCTCTAGGTAAGAAGGTATTTCATCATGTCCCCCTAAACCTCGTGCCTTTCACATCAAAATCACGCCATCCTGTTATCGCCCCCTCGATGAAGGGGAAATAACTGTTTTCTGTTCACCCAGTCCACGCCCTTCTTAACCTTATATACATCGATCTCTGTTCTGGAGTCATAGAGTTATAGAGATGTTCGACACGGAAACAGACCCTTCTGTACGACCCGTCTATGCCGATCAGATATCCCAACTCAAAGTTGCCCAACCTGCCAGCATGCAGCCCCTATCTCTTCAAACCCTTCCTTTTCATATACCAATTCAAATGCCTCTTAAATGTTGCAATTGTATCAGCCTCCATCACATCTTCTGGCAGCTCATTGCATGAATGTACAACCCTTTGCATGAAGATATTGCCCCTTAGGTCTCTTTTATAACTTTCATCTCTCACCCTAAACCGATGCGCTCTAGTTCAGGATCCCCGACCCCAGGGAAAAGACTTTGTCCAATTTTCCTATCCATGCCCCTCATTATTTTGTAAACCTTTATAAGGTCACCCCTCAGCCTCCGATGCTGCAGGCAAAACATGCCCAGCCTGTTCAGCCTCTCCCTGTAGCTCAGATCCTCCAAACCTGGCAATATCCTTGTAAATCTTTTCTGAACCCTTTCAAGTTTCACAACATCTTTCCGATAGGAAGGAGACCAGAATTGCACGCAATATTCCAACACTCGCCCAACCAATGTCCTGTACAGCCGCAACATGACATCCCAACTCCTGTACTCAACACTCGGATCAATAAATGAGAGTATACTAAACGCCTTCTTCACTATCCTATCAAGCTGCGACTCCACTTTCAAGGAGCTCTGAACCTGTACTCCAAGGTCTCTTTTTTCAGCAACACTCCCTAGGACCTTACCACTAAGTGTATAAGTCCTGCTAAGTTTTGCTTTCCCAAAATACAGCACCTCACATCTATCTGAATTAAACTCCATTTGCCACTTCTCAGCCCATTGGCCCATCTGGTCCAGATCCTGTTATAATCTGAGCTATCCCTCTTCGCCGTCCGCTATAACTCCAATTTTGATGTCATCTGCAAACTTACTAAATGTACCTCTTATGCTCGCATCCAAATCATCTGTGTAAATGACAAAAAGTAGAGGGCCCAGCACTGATCCTTGTGGTACTCCACTAATCGCAGGCTTCTAGTCTGAAAAAACAACCCTCCATCTCCAGCTCCACCCTCTGTCTACCTTTGAGCTAGTTCTGTATACAAATCACTAGTTCTCCCTGTATTCCGTGAGATCTAACCTTGCCAATCAGTCTCCCATTGGGAACCTTGTCGAATGCCTTCCTGAAGTCCATATGGATCACATCTACTGTTCTGCCCTCATCAATATTCTTTGTTACTTCTTCAAAAAACTCAATCAATTTTGTGAGAAATGATATCCCACGCACAAAGCCATACTGACCATCCCGAATCAGTCCTTGCCTGTCCAAGTACATGTCCATCCTGTCCCTCAGGATTCCCTCCAACAACTTGCCCACCACCGAGGTCAGGCTCTGCGGTCTATAGTCCCCTGGCTTGATTTTACAGTCCTTCTTAAACAGTGGCACCGCGTTTGCCAACCGCCAGTCTTCTGGCTCCTCACCTTTGACTATTGATGATGCAAATATCTCAGCAACAAGCCCAGCAATCATTTCTCTAGCTTCCCACAGAGTTCTGGACTTCACCTGATCAGGTTCCTGGAGATGTATCCAACTTTAACTATTTCAAGACATTCAGCACTTACGCCTCTGTAATGTGGACATTTTGCAAGATGTCACCATCTATTTCCCTACAATGTATGTCTTCCATATCTTTTCCCACAGTAAATACTGAGGTAAAATATTCATTTAATATCACCCCCATTTTCTGTGGCTCTACGCAAAGGCTGCCTTACTGATCTTTGAGGGGGCCTGTTCTCTCCATAGTTAGTCTTTTATCCTTAATATATTTGTAAAAACCCTTTGGATTCTCCTTAATCTCTTGCCAAAGCTATCTCATGACCCCATTTTGCCCTCCTGATTTCCCTCTTAAGTGTACTCCTACTTTCTACTGCAACCCCAGCTTATCGAAGCTCCCTCTTCACAGCTAAATTGCTATCGCCCAGACAACATTCTACTGAAACACTTTTGCTCTCCCTGCAATGCAATCTCATTATCCCTATGGTACAGTGACCAGAACCACACACAATACTCCAACTGCGGCCAAACAAAATCCTGTACAGCTCCAACAGGATCTCCCAGCTCGTATACTCTATGCCTCCGCTATATGCCTTCTTTATGTCCATATTAAACCATCGTGCTGCCTTCAGGGATCTGTTGAAAAAACAACTCAAGATGGTTCAGGTCCTTTGATGTTCCCAGTGTGCTACCATTCATTGCGTACTGCCTTGTCTTTTAACTTCTGCCAAAGTCATGAGCTCACATTTATTAGGATTAAATTCCATCTGCCACTGCTCTGCCCATCTCACCAATCTGACCAATCTGACTATTTCTGTCCGCAACCTAAGACGATTTTCCTCACTGCCAAACATCCAGGTAACATTTGTATCATCTGCAAATTTACTAATCATCGCCAACCACCTTTCCTATTCCTGCCCCCCCCCCCCCATCACACGCACACGTACACATCAATATCATTTATGACTATTATAACCAATAAGGGAGCCAGCATTGATCCCTGTGGTCCACCACAGGACACCAGTTTCCACTTACACAGCCTTCTACCAACGCCACCTGCCTCATCGTAATGCAACAATTTTGGAGCCAAGCAGCTAATTTTCCCTGGAAGTCATGTGGTTTAATTTTAGTTATCA
Source organism: Hemiscyllium ocellatum (assembly GCF_020745735.1). Lineage (NCBI taxonomy): Eukaryota > Metazoa > Chordata > Chondrichthyes > Orectolobiformes > Hemiscylliidae > Hemiscyllium > Hemiscyllium ocellatum. The sequence continues at coordinate 6,139,886 of NC_083440.1, read as the reverse complement.
ATCTGCCATGTGGGGCCTTGTCAAAGTCTGTGCTAAATCTGTACAAACCAGATCAATTCCCTCCCCTCGTCCACAGACCTGGGCACCTCCTCTTAAAACTCCACCAGATTTGTGAAGCATTCCCCCTTCCCCCACTGACAGAGCCGTGCTGATTGTGCATGGCCAAGCCTTGCCTCTCAAAATGGAGATTAATTCACTCCTTCGGTACTTCCTCCAATATTTTTCCAGGCAACAATGAGACAATCACCAATCTGTAATTCCCCTCTATCTCTTAACACCATTTTGAAAAGTGGACAAACATCAGCTAACCTGCAGCCCTCTGGCATTTCCCCAGTGACAAGAAAATAATTAAAGGTTTGGGACAGAGTCCTCCTTCGTCTCTTTCGTTACAATTCCTTCAGACCTTGGGGATTGATCTATTTAAACTCACCAAACCTACAACACCTGCTCGCATCATCCAGAAATCTGCTCAAGAGAGATCGATCTGAGACGGGTACAGCTGAGAATAGATGTGAGTCAAACAGTCAGGGCAGGCAGGGACAAGATAGGACTAATAAATTAAAGTGCATGTATTCGAATGCAAGGGGCCTAAAAGAGAAGGAAGATGAACTCAGGGTATGGTTAGGAACATGTGACTGGGAACCATAGCAATGGCGGAAACACGGCTCAGGATGTGCAGGACTGGCAGCTTAATGCTCCAGGATACAAATACTACAGGAAATGTAGAAAGGGAGGCAAGAAAGGAGGGGGAGTGGCACTTTTGATTAGGGATAGCATTACAGCTGTGCTGGGGGAGGATATTCCTGGAAATTCAATCAGGGAAGTTATTTGGGTGGAACTGAGAAATAAGAAAGGGATGATCACCTTATTGGGATTGTACTACAGACCCTCCAATAGTCAGAAGGAAATTGAGAAACAAACTTGGAAGGAGATCTGAGGTATCTATAAGAAGAATAGAGTAGTTATGGTAAGGGATTTTAACTTTCCAAACATCGACTGGGACTGCCATAGTGTTGAAGGTTTAGATGGAGAGGAATTTCTTTAGTGTGTACACGATCATTTTCTGATTCAGTATGTGGCTGTACCTACTCGAGAAGGTGCAAAACTTCACCGACTCTTGGGAAATAAGGCAGGGCAGGTGACTGAGGTGTCAGTGTGGGAGCACTTTGGGGCCAGCGACCGTAATTCTATTAGTTTCAAAATAGTGATGGAAAATGATAGAACAGATCTAAAAGTTAAAGTTCAGAATTGGAGTAAGGCCAATTTTGACGGTATTAGGCAAGAACGTTCGAAAGCTGATTGGAAGCAGATGTTCGCAGGTAAAGGGATGGCTGGAAAATGAGAAGTCTTCAGAAATGAGATAACAAGAATCCAGAGAAAATATATTCCTGTCAGGATGAAAGGGATAGTTGGTAGGTATAGGGAATGCTGGATGACTAAAGAAATTGAGGGTTTGATTAACAAAAAGAAGGCAGCATATTTCAGTTATAGACAGGATAGATCGAGTGAATCCTGAGAAGAGTATAAAGAAAGTAGGAGTATACTGAAGAGGGAAGTCAGGAGGGCAAAACGGGAACACGAGATAGCTTTGGAAAATAGAATTAAGGAGAATCCAAAGTGTTTTTACAAATATATTAAGGACAAAAGAGTAACTAGGGAGAGAATAGACACCCTCAAAGATCAGCAAGGCGGCCTTTGTGTGAAGCCACAGACAACGGGGGAGATACTAAATGAATATTTTGCATCAGTATTTAATGTGGAAAATGATATGGAAGACATAGATTGTAGGGAAATAGATGGTGACATCTTGCAAAATGTCCAGATTACAGAGGAGAAAGTGCTGGACGTCTTGAGACGGTGAAAAGTGGATAAATCCCCAGGGCCTGATCAGTTAGTAAGTTTGCAAATGACACCAAAATTGGTGGTGCAGTGGACATCAAAGAGGGTTACCTCAGATTACAGCAGGATCTGGAGCAGAATGGCCAATAGGCTGAGAGATGGCAGATGGAGCTTAATTCAGATAAATGTGAGATGCTGCATTTTGGGAAAGCAAGTCTTAGCAGGACTAACATACTTAATTGTAAGGCCCTAGAGAGTATTATTGAACAAAAAGACCTTGGAGTGCAGGTTCAGTGCTCCTTCAAAGTGGAGTCGCAGGTAGATACGATAATGAAGAAGGCGTTTGGTATGATTTCTTCTTTTGGTCAGAGTGTTGAGTACAGGAGTTAAGAGGTCATGTTGCGGACGTACAGGACATTGATTAGGCCGCTGTTGGAATATTGCATGCAATTCTGATCTCCTTCCTATTGGAAAGATGTTGTTAAACTTGAAAGGGTTCAGAAAAGATTTTAAAGTATGTTGCCAGGGTTGGAGGATTTGAGATACAGGGAGAGGCTGAATAGGCTGGGGCTATTTTCACTGGATAATCGGAAGCTGAGGGGTTACCTTATAGAGGTTTGTTAAATTATGAGGAGCATTGACTGGATAAACAGACGAAGTATTTTCCTTGTGGTGGTGTAGTCCAGATCTAGAGGGCATAGGTTTAGGGTGAGAGGGGAAAGATATAAAAGAGACCTAAGGAGGAACTTTTTCACGCAGAGGGTGGTACATGTATGGAATGAGCTGCCAGAAGATGTGGTGGCGGCTGGAACAATTGCAACATGTAAAATGCAGCTAGATGGGTATATGAATGGGAAGGTTTGGAGGGATATGGGCTGGGTGCTGTCAGGTTGGACAAGATTTGGTTGGGATATCTGGTCGGCAAGTATAGGTATGACCGACGGGTCTGTTTTCATGCTGGACATCTCGATGACTCTATGACTCTATAACACACGCTGAGCTACCTGTTATTCTGTATATAATCCACCCAGAAAGGAAAACTGAGAGAGAAAGAGATAGACAGGATCTGAGGAATATAGGATGAGATTAAATTGGTGATGCTTACCTTTCAGGTTGGTCCCAGCTCTCTCGATGGTCTCTCCCACTCCCTCTTTCCCACTGAGGACAGGCTCTGGGGTCTTGCAGTGGGAGGGGCTGTTTCAGAAAGGGAACTGCCGGTACTAAAGGATCAAACTGGGATTGAGATTCAAACACTCCCCACACTCTCACGCACAGAGACAAACTCAACCACACAGACACTGACTCCCTGCTCAGTGTACATGGTGACAGGGACAGTGGCTGCCAGATTCTGTTTGAAATACCCCCAGGTCCGTCAGGCAAAGACATCCACTCCACCCAAATCCCAGATTACCCAGTCAGCTTCCAGCTCCCTTTTCCTGTGGCAAACCTTCCACAGAGAGGGAGTACAGCCAGATTTTTTAGGGGGGATAAGAGGGAGGGAGGGAGGGAGGTGTGAGAAAAAAGCAGCAGGTAAATAGTTTAGTCCAGACGACCCTCTGTCTGTTCCTGCCGAGTATTTTACTGCCTTTGAATGAAAGCTGTAGATATTCTCATCCTGGTCAAATTAATTTTGTCTTGTGTTTTCCGACTGATCAATGTCAAAACCATAAATTTGATCAAACAGGTCACCTGTTTGTAAGGCAGCTGTAATCACCACGATAGCTGGACCAGGTCATTTCCTCATCAATGACTGGTCCAGGTTATTGATAGAGATAGAAAACTGCAGATGCTAGAATTCAAGAGAAACAAGCAGGTGGCTGGAAGAACACAGTAAGCCAGATAGCATCAGGAGGTAGAGAAGTCAATGCTTCGGATGTGGGGAGGGGAGTGGGTGGATGGGGAACTGCAGATCAAGCAGGTGGTGGGGAGCGTGCAGGGTGGTGAGCTTGGGAGAGGTGATCACAGGTAGAGAGTATGACCTGATTGGTCGATGGAAGGAGTGAATTCAGTTTGTAGCTAGAATGAAGCATCAATGAGAGGAATGGAAGGGAGGGGTAGCGGCTGGGAAGGCAGTCGTTTGATTGGAAGGGAGGTTATTTGAAATTAGACAACTCAATGCTGAATTCTCTGGGCTGTAGGCTGCTCAGGGGGAAGATGAGGTGCTGTCCCTATAAGTTGCAGTCTGATTAGTCGCTCAACATAACTTCAGTTATTCAAGAGTTCCTTATTGTGAACGTCTGCTCATAATTTATATGTTTAAGAGCTGAAGGTTTCTTTTCAGCAAGTAACATTTAACTGTTAAAATAACCGATTGAGAAACAGATCAATACAGTTGCATTATCAGTCATACCTTTGCTTAGTGTGATTAGTGAGATCTGAATCAACAGTGCAAAACATTCCTTCCAATCACTGGATAACACAGAGTGTCTGTGAGCTACAGACAAACGATTTCTTCTCAGTTAAGTAATCACACCACAGTTAGTCTGGAACTGTTAACTGCGTGCATTGTTATCACACTTTTGGAACTCGCACTGCTCCAGTCCAGTGCAAAGTATGTCAAGGTTTAAATGTATACATCATGCAGCACCTGACATCAGAAAGAAGGATTCTCTGGGGAAGTAAAGACAGAACCTCAAGAGAAGAATTAAAAAAAAACTCCAAAGACAGTATACGATAGAATGTCATGCTCCAGAACACGCTGTCTTCTCAAAAAATATTGAAAGAACTGTACATGCTGGAAATCAGAAATAGAAATTTCTGGAAAAGAGCAGCACGTCAGGCTGCATGTGTGGAGAGAAATCACAGTTAACCTTTCAGCTGCAGTTATTGGATCTGAATCATTAACTCTAATTTCTCTCCACACATCCCACGAGACCTGCTGACCTTTTCGAGAAATTTCTCTGTTGTTGTTATTCTTGTTGTCCCAGTCTTCAGCATGGCACTCACCTGTGCCATTATGGCAATCATGTTCTCTAAATCTTCCAGTCTTATCGGATATCTCATGAAATTCGTTGGATATTTTTACACCCAGCACAACAACAATAACATTTACTCTCAAGTGAATTATTTTGGAATTGAAAAAAAAGGGATATTATTGCACCAGAGAGTTTGATCCACTGTGTTACTGAAAATGTGTTGCGGGAAAAGCGCAGCAGGCCAGGCAGTATCCAAGGAAAAGGAAATTCGACGTTTCGGGCATAAGCCCTTCATCAGGAACATATTTTCAGCTCTGACCTCCAGCATCTGCAGACTTCACTTTCTCCACTGTTATACTCCCCTGATGTAAAACACACTGCATCAGTTATGTCTCGGATAGCAGTTTTGATGCAGCAGCCCTGACATTTACAATGTGCTGTGGGAATGAACAACTCTGTTATCGTTACTGCTAACATTTATAAACGTCCAAGTGCGAGCTGGAAATAACAAGTCCCTTCAATATTACCTTACCCTCACCCCAAGTACAAGTCCCATCCCTCAACAGTCACAAACCAGACTGGGTTTACTCAGCACCTAAATGTGATCTCCAATAAACTACTCCATTTGTAAATCACAGTCACTGTCTGGACAGATATCCTGTGTGACACACAGTTCAATGATGTCCCGTGCTATGGGCAAACAGCATCATGCACACCAGGTACAACTGGCAGTACAATGCACAAGTCTTTGTGACAATAAAAGAATTCAACCATACGCATCATCATTCATAATTTTTTAATCAGTGTGCTTCTGATGGATATGAATCAGCTGATTACCCAGATATATTATCCAACTCCCCGAGACCTGAACTGAAGGTCCCAACAGCAGGGCTAACTATCAGTCCATATGGCCGGAGGTCCTTGATACCGATTGGACCCTTGGAGCTACACAACAATATCAAATATCCGAAACCAACCACCTGTAACCCCCCAAAAAACCTGCCTTTCATCAGTGAAAAATCCTGGTGAACAATCCGGTCTCCACCGTTCTGAGACCCATGGCCAGGTAGAAGAATAGAAATTTCACAAAGATGTCGGAGTACTGCACTCCATGGTGCAACGCTATGGCCTCGAAATTAATCAGTTTCCAAATACATTCAAAGGATTCATCTGTCAGTACTATCAAAATAACAATAACAAGCATCAAAATAATAATAATGCTTATCCAAACTGATAGCCAAAAACTAAATAACAATCGCAAACAAACACACATGGGAGCCCCTTCACATTGACCAGTATTGTTCCAGGAATATCAAAGGGTAACAGCAACAACGGACAACATGGAAAACATCCTGTTGAACAAAGTTGTTTGATCCTCTGTGTGAGAGCTGCCTTCACTGCACTGCAGACCTCAGTGTTTGTCCTTATAAACTGTATGCAACAGCACTGTTCAATGGTTTACAAATGGCACAACTCACTCAACTTTTTGACAGTCAAATAATTCAACATTACGCATCATAATTGGAATTTTGCACTCAACAGCTGCCCCAGTGATCTGTCCTCCCAAATATCATGCCCCCACACATCCACTGACTGAACTAAACAGACAAGGTAGTCAAAGCTTTCCGTGCTGACATTCACTTCTCACTCTGTAATGACTTGCTCAACTCAGTCGTTGCCCATGTGTTGTATTTGGGCTCCCATTTGGAACCAGCTGCCTGATCAAGATCCACCAACACAATCCCTTCGCATCAAGTAATGGGAAACACCAGATATCTCTAACAGGTGGGTTGTTACAAAACCCATCTGAACAATAGCAGGCTTTGAACTCCCACAGAGCAAGTGTGGTCTTTGTAAACACTTTCTTGACCAGCCAGGGCCGGTGCTCAGCCAAACCCTATCAGTGTGGCCTCAGGGCAAACCTATTCTGCACAGTACAGAGAAACAGGCAATGCTGCACATGACTGAGGAGCCTCCTCATCAAAAAAACTATTTTCTTTGAACTCAGTAAGTGAGGATACTGACATCTGACATCAGTATTTGCTTTGCTAAACGGAAATAGATTGATAAAGTGTCATACAGTAGAAATAAGTCTAATTTCGTGCAGAGACATATACAACTTAAGTTGTTGCAAGACTTACGAGGAACACCCACAACAGCAAGAATGTTGGAGTATATTTTGGCGACCATCTGTATTGGAAGATGCGTTTTGTTGTTTGTGAAATAATCTCTCCCTGCTGCTGGCAATCTGTCGGAACAGGAGAATTCTCCCGAAATTCGAACTGACGCAGTTCCAGTGATTTTATTTTTATACTGAATGGCATCTCCACCGGGAAACTGATTATATCTTCAAATATTTCATCTCATTTTGGACAAACAAATAATGACAGTAGTTTTAATTTAATGATGTGATATCATTGCGATTTGCCTCTCCAATTGAATACCCAAAGACTGGATTAATGTGAACCTATGTCGCATCAAAGTTAATTTCAACTTGTCTTCAAACAACAATACTTGTATTATTTCACATCCTATCAATGCCATAAATGTCGAAATATCTTCTGATGTTCTTTTCCATGAAGCCCTTCATTTTGCAAAGGTTATTCAATCATTCAGTACCTCATACTGACGTGGTCCTTGAGAGCTGATCTACTGCACACTGTTATCCCACTGCTCCTCTTGTTCATTGCGTTTTCCAAATCATTTGGGAACTATTGACTGTGAACCAACACTCTAATACAGAACTTGAAGCTGAAACTGATCACAACAAGAACTGGAACTTATACTCAAACAAATACGAGAAAAGAGACGAATTCAGAACCTTCCATTCGGAATTAGAGAATTACAGTGTCACGTAGAGCAGAAGAAGCTGGACAGGCCATCATGTTTGTCTCAACAAAATAATACTGAATCGACAACCGATCCAATTTTCCAGCACCCGGTCCAGAGCCTTGAATGTTATGACATTTCAAGTGCTCATCAAGTATAGATTAAATGTTATGAGATTTCCCATCTCAACTCCCTGCCTGGTCAGTGTACAGGAAACCCCTTCCATCCTCACGTTGAGAAGAGTTCACGGGGAAACAATTCCTTTTTATCTGCACTGCCCACGTCCCTTACAGTATTATATACCCCGACTTTTGCTCTAAAGAAAGCAGTCCGAGTTTATGAGCCACATTCTCCATATCTGCATGGCGACACCCCTTGCAACATTCTGAGAGCATCTCCATTGCGCTCGCTCCAGTCCAATCACAGTCAACATCTGGTGCAGTGACCAGAATTGCACACAGGTCTCAAATTCTGGTCTGAACAAAGTCCTGATTGATTCGGTTTTTTTGAAGTGGTGACCAAACGGTAGATGAGGGCAGTGCGATCGCCATTGTCTACATGGACTTTTGCAAGACATTTGACAAGGTATCGCATGTGTAAGTTGTTGGGTAAGGTTAAATCTCATGGGATTCAGGATAGCTACCCAAGTGGATCCAAAATTGACTTGATGGTAGAAGGTGTTCTGAAGCTGGAGAGGTACTGGACATTTAATAGAGTTGAAAAGCTCGCAAAACTGCATGACACAGCACAAAGTGTTCTGAACACGCTAACAACGTAAGACATGGTCGACACAAATAGAGCAGCTAGGTTGCCACGAGACAAGAACAGATTCAAATTTGGACAATTGGTTTAAATTATGCCCCAATTTACCTAACTCCAATCAAGTTTGAATTTAGTATTTTGATAATATTAAAACCAATGAAATGATCTGATGTTTTGGGGTATACAACCGTGCATATTTGAGCAGCTGAGGGAGAACTGCCACGGAGACTGCGATCTCAAGAGCTCTCTGAAACGCATTTGTATGTGTAGAGTGTTTGCACAGAAGAACATCGAAGCCAACCTGGAGAGAATCTACAGAGGAAAATCTACAAAGTAGATGCAACAAAGCTGACTGGGTTTGAAATACGATTTTGTAAATTTTAATTAGTATTTTTTGTCCGTATGGTATTGTAGAGTGAGAGCTAAAAGTTATAATTAAGAGAAAGGAGTTGTAAACAGGTGTTGGTTTTAATATTCTCTGTTGGACTTTAAAAAAAAGTTGTTAATTTTTACTTAAAATAGTGAGCTCTGGGATCGTTCTTTGCGTCTTGAATTTTAACAGATTACAGCACAGGGTGACTCTCTTCTGTGGTGCTGGTTTAAATGAGCAGAGGGGTTTACCCGATGTAGTAACAGTTTGGGGACTTTCAGCCTGCGATGTGAACAGGTTTAGGAAGATCCTCACTGAGAGTTGGACAGATGTGAATGGATTTGGGGCATGAAAGAGCCCAGTAAATTTAAATACTTGCATGTTAGTCTCCTGGACCTTCAAATAAAGCAGAGGTGAGTCAATTTGTTTAACTTCGGTGACTTGTTGTCGATTAAATTAAAAGTGAGAGAAATGGCTGTTAAAATTGGGAAATAGATTTTGAGATTTGAAGATGATTCTCAAATTTGCCGAGAAAGTGGAGAAGGAAAAAAATGCCATACTTTTCGAATTAGCAAAGAAGTTAAATTCGGGTTTAACCAAGGACAAACGTAAAGCAGATATTACAAGGGAATTATTCGAATACATAGATATATCAAAGAAACAGGCAAGTGCAATTGAAGTAGAAAAACTTATATTACAATTTAGGTAAATGAAGTTGGAATATAGACAAAAAGAGAAGGAAAAGAAAGGGAAAGTGAGAAAGAAGAAAGAGAGAGAGAAGCAAAAGGGAGAAAGAGAACGTTCTCAGCTGAGTTAAAAGAGAGAGAGTTTGTGCTTGAGATGTTGCGACTTAGTCACCAAAGTAAAATTAATGGAATGGACATTAATAGAGAAGGTAGAGATATGTACAAAGGTGGCAAAACTCTGCCGCATTTTGCTAAGATGTTGAAGCCTTTATTTCATTTGAAAAATTCTCTAGGCAGATGGAGTGATCTGAGGATTGATGGGGAATGCTAGTTCAGCCTAAAGTGGGAGGCAGAGCTTGTGATGTCAGATTTGGAGTCAAGAGATTGTGAAGAGGTCAAGCAGGCTATATTAAGTGCTCATGAATTGGTACGAGAAGCATATAGACAATAGATCAGAATCACAAAGATGCAACCAGTTCGGACTTAATGTTGAGATCGAAAGAATTAAACATTGTCATTTTTACATATGGGTGAGTGAGTGTTTTGAAAATAGATAGGATCTTTGAGGCTCTAAGAGAGATTATAGTGCAGTTGGAGTTTAACCATTCACTTCCAAAGATGAGAAGAGTTCACGTGGAGGAACAGAAAGCTCAAGAAGTAAGAAGGTGAATATAGGTTGGTGCGTAAGACAAGTGTTCGGCCAGAATGTTGTCAATGAGGGATAGATATTGGGAGAAAGAGAGATCCTTCACTATGAAACCAAGATATGCGTGCACTGGTAAGAATTTGCGACAGGATAAAAAAGAAGCCCAAGAGGGTCGAAAATAGGTGAAAGACTTCAGGTGTTTCCACTATGGCAAAGTGGGAAATGTATTGTCACAGAGCCGGTTGTTAAAAAAAGGCATTGTGGGAAACGATATGGTAAAAGAAGCTAAGCCAGTAGCATTAGTGAAAGCTGTCAAGGAGATCCCAAGAAGAGCTGAGGAGATGCAGGAGAGTGCTCAGCCTAGGGAGGGGATGGGTATGGAGTTAGTACCTAATCTCTACAAAGAATACGCATCTGTTGGTAAAGTTTACTCAGGAAGAACGTGGGAGAAGGAGAAGAAGTTATAATTTTGAGAGAGATAGGATCAAACCAGTCACTGATAGTAGGAGATGAGTGAATTTTCACTCTTTATGATCTGTTACTTGGGAGTGTGGTATGGATAGATGGACAGAAATCAAGCATTCCCTAATGTAACATCAGGTTGGAGTGCCAACTGAAGATTGGGGACCTAACATTCGGAGTGAATGACAGGGTGTCAGTTCCAACAATCCAGTTGGTTCTTGGGAATGATTTGGCAGGAACAAAAATGGGAGTGACACCTCTTTTTGTGGAGAATCCCAAGAACGACACGGAAACTGAGGAGTTAAAACAGAAATATCCTGGTATTTTCCCATACTGTGTAGTAACCAGATCCCACTCTCATAAGTCACAGCAGGAAGCAAAAACTAAAGAGAAAGATAAAGACTTGTGGTCCGGTTAGTGGACACCCCGCTTGAGGTAATGGCGCAGGAAGAACCTGAACAGCAGAGGTTCAGACAGAAGTGTTCAGTCCTGAAGAGCTAAGGGAATTACAAAAGGAGAAAAAGACAACAAAACATATAAATGTGAATGCGTAACTCCAAAAAAGGATGCAAAAGATATTCCGGAGAGTTATTATCTGAAAGATAGAATCCTAAGGTGGACATGGAGAATATGGCGAGTTAGTTCAGAGAAGGAATGGGCCGAAGGCACCAGGTTGTGTTACCCGTAACATAGGAAGTGATAGGGGTAGCACATGGTCGAACCTGTTGGTACAAACAGCCAAGTTTCTGTGATTGAGACTGGCTGTAATGTAATGAGAAGTATGTTGGGTTTTAAGCGATTGATTGATTTAGCGGGATCTCTAGTCCAAGGTACATCCAGACGCTTCTGATGCCAGCAACGAAAAATCAGAATGGTTTGTTGCCTCCCTGGCACCAGGGTCAAGGGTAGCTCAGAGAGTGTGCACAATGTTCTCAAGAGGGTGACGGACCAGCAGGAGGTCACTGTCCGCATTGGACCCAATGACATGTGAAGGGAAAAGGTTGTGATTCTGAAGCCAGATTGCAGAGTGTTAGGCAGGAATTTAAAAAGAAGGTCCTCAACAGTCGTAATATCGGAATTACTCACGGTGCTACGAGCTAGTGAAGGCAGGAATGGGAGGATAGGGCCGATGAATGGATGGCAGTGGAGCTGGTGTCTGGGACAACGATTTACATTTTTGGATCATGGAAGCTGTTTTGGGGTAGAACTGACCTGAACATGAAGGACGGATTGCACCTAGGTTGAAAGGGGACGACGATACTGGTGGGAGGATTTAAACTCATAAGGTGTGATAGTGAGGAAGGAGATCAATCTGAGACTGGGATAGTTGAGAACATAGACGAGTCAACAGTCAGGGCAAACAGGGACAAGATAGGACTAATAAATTAAATTGCATTTATTTCAATGCAAGAAGCCTAACAGGGAAGGCAGATGAACTCAGGGCATGTTTAGAAACATGGGACTGGGGTATCATAGCAATTACAGAAACATGGCTCAGGGATGGACAGGAATGGCAGCTTAATGTTCCAGGATACAAATGCTACAGAAAGGACTGAAAGAGAGGCAAAAGAGGAGGGGGAATGGCATTTTGATAAGGGTTAGCATTACAGCTGTGCTGAGGGAGGATATTCCCGGAAATAAGTCCAATAAAGTTTTTTTGAGTGTAACTGAGAAATATAAAAGAGATGATCATCTTATTGGGATTTTTATAGACTTCCCTAATAGTCAGTGGAAAATTGAGAAAAAATTTTGTAAGGAGCTCTCAGTTATGTGCAAGAATAATAGGGTCGTTATGGTAGGGGATTTTAACTTTCCAAACATCGACTGGGACTGACATAGTTTTAAAAAAGTTTAGATGGAGAGGAATTTGTTAAATGTGGACAAGAATATTTTCTGATTCAGTATGTGATTGTACCTACTCGACAAGGTGCAAAATGTGACCTACTCTTGGGAAATAACGCAGGGCAAGTGACTGAAGTGTCAATGGGGGAGCACTTTGGGGCCAGCGACCATAATTCTATTAGCTTTAATATAGTGATGGAAAGGGATTGTCCAGATCTAAAAGTTGAAGTTCTAAATTGGAGGAAGGCTAATATTGATGGTATTAGGCAGGAAGTGTCAAAAGATAATCGGGGGCAGATATTCCCAGGTAAAGGGACGGCTGGAAAATGGGAAACCTTCAGAAATGAGGTAACGGAGATCCAGAGACAGTGTATCCCTGTGAGGGTGAAAGGAAACACTGGTATGTACAGGGAATGCTGGATGACTAAAGAAATTGAGGGTTTGGTTCAGAAAAAGAAGGAAGCATATGTCAGGTATAGATAGAATAGATCGAGTGAGTCACTAGAAGAGTATAAAGGCACTGGGAGTATACTTAAAAGGGAAATCAGGAGGGCAAAACGGGGACATGAGATAGCTTTGGCAAATGGAGTTAAGGTGAATCGAAAGGGCTTTAACAAATAAATTAAGGACAAATGGTAACTAGGGAGAGAATAGGGCTCCTTAAATATCAGCAAGGCGGCCTTTGTGTGGAGCTGGAAGAGATGGTGGAGATACTAACTGAGTATTTTGCATCACTATTTATTGTGGAAAAGGACATGGAAGATATAGAATGTACAAAAATAGACGGTGACATCTTGAAAAATGTCCATATTACACATGAGGAAGTGCTGGACGTATTGAAACACATAAAAGGGCATAGATCCCTTGGACCTTATCAGTTGTGCCCTAGAACTGTGTGGGTAGGTAGGGAAGTGATTGCTGGGCGTCTTGCTGAGATATTTGTATAATCGGTAGTCACAGGTGAGATCCCAGAAGACTGGAGGTTGGCGAACGTGGTGCCACTGTTTAAGGAAGATGCTAAGTACAAGCCAGGGAACTATAGACCAGTGAGCCTGACATCAGTCGTGGGCAAGTTGTTGGAGGCAATCCTGAGGGACAGGATGTACATGTATTTGGAAAGGCAAGGACTGATTAGGGATAGTCAATATTGCTTTGTGCGTGGGAAATCATGTCTCAAAAAAGAAGTAACAAAGAGGATTGTTGAGGGCAGAGCGCTAGATGTGATCTATATGGACTTCAGCAAGGCAATCGACAAAGTTCCCTATGAGAGACTGGGTAGCAAGGTTAGATCTCATGGAATACAGAGAGAACTAGCCATTTGGATACACAACTGGCTAAAAGGTAGAAGACAGGGGGTGGTCGTGCATGGTTGTTTTTATTCAGACTGGAGGCCTGTGAACATTGGAGTGCCACAAGGATTGGTGAAGGGTCGACTGCTTTTCAACATTTATATAAATGATTTAGATGTGAGCATAAGAGATATAGTTAGTATGTTTGCAGATGACACCAAAATTGGGGTTGTAGTGGACAGTGAAGAAGGTTACCTAATATTATAACGGGATCTTGATAAATGCGAGGTGCTGCATTTTGTGAAAACAAAAGTTGTCAGAACTTATGCACTTAATGGTAAGGTCCTAGGGTGTGCTGCTGAACAAAGAGACCTTGGAGTGAAGGTTCATAGCTCCTTGAAAGTGGAGTCATAGGTAGATAGGATAGTGAAGAAGGCATTTGGTATGTTTTTCTTTATTGGTCACAGTATTGAGTGCAGGAGTTGGGAGGTCATGTTGCAGCTGTGCAGGACATTGGTGAGGTCACTGTTAGAATATTGCGTGCAATTCTGGTCTCCTTCTCACCAGAAAGACGTTGTGAAACTTCAAGGGGTTCAGAATAGATTTACATTGAGCTATAGGGAGAGGTTGAATAGGCTAGGGCTGTTTTGCCTGAAGTGGAGGAAGCTGAGAGGTGACCTTATCGAGGTTTATAAAATCTTGAAGGGTATGGATAGAATAAATAGACAAAGTCTTTTCCCTGGGCTGGAGGAGTCCAGAACTAGAGGGTATGTGTTTAGGGTGAGAGGGGAAAGATATAACAAAGACCTAAGGGGCAAATTCTTCACACAGAGTGTGGTATGTGTATGGACTGAGCCGCCAGTGGAAGTGGTGGAGGCTGGTACAATTTCAACATTTAAAAGGCATCTGGATGGGTATATGAATTGGAAGGTTTTGGAGGGAAATGGGCTAGGTCCTGGCAAGTGGGATTACATTGGGTTGGGATATTTGGTCGGCATGGACGAGTTGGACTGACGGGTTAGTTTCCGTGTTGTACATCTCTATGATACCCTGACTCTACGACAGAACCGGGTGGAACCCAAACTGGGCCTCGCTGAGCAGGTTATTGCTGACCAGGTATTGCTTAAAAACACTGTTGGTGACACCTTCAGATGTTCACATTGGAGAGTGGACAGATAACTGACCATTTGCTGTTGTTTTGATGTGCAGAACGTGCCTGGGTATTTCTTTTTTCATATTTTGAGTACATGCCAGAGCTGAAGCTGTACTGTAACACCTTTTCTCGGCTTGTGACAATTTTTACAGACAAATGTTGCCAGGACACACAAGCTCTGCAGAATCCCGTGCCTCTAGTCAGTCCGTGATGTCAGATAGAGTGAATTAAATTGCTTGCAGACATGTATCGTCAATATGGGAACCACAGTAGGAGGCTGAAATTGATCAACTCCTCAGTAGTTTTGGTTGAAGACTGTTGCATATGCTTCAGCCTTATCTTTTGCACTGATGTCCTGGACTCCCCCGTAACTGAGGGTTTAGTTGTTGGAGAGCATGCTTCTCCCTCGGTGGTTTGTTTAATGTATTCATCCTCTTTTATGATGAAACATGCCAAAACTGCAGAGCTGATGCAAAAATATAAATTACTGGTGGAACACGGCAGGTCCGGTATCATCAGTGGGAGAAAACAGAGTTTTGTTAGTTGGGTGAGCGCTTTGCTCTGTCCAATATTTCTTGCGTTCATAAGCCGTCCTGTTTCACAGCTTCACCAGGTTATCATCTGATATACTGGTGTTCTGTCATTTTTTGTGCATGTCCTTTTGTACTCTTCATTGAACTTAGATTGAATCCCTGGATTGATGGTAATGGTAGAATGGGAGATGTAGAATCAGTGTGTCATACAGCACAGAAATTGACTCTTCGATCCAACTCATCTATGCCATTAAGACATCCCAACCTGACCAACTTGTTGATCAGTTCACTGAGGTGATTGGTTTTCTTGCAAATATTTCATCTCCCTCCTGGGTGACATCTTCAGAGATGTGTAGCCTCCTGATGAAGCTTTGTTGTTGCGATCTTCCTCACATTTATACTGTTTTATCTGAATCAAGTTTTAAGCTTTATAAAACAAAGAGGTCACACCTCTTTATTTCGTTTAACCTTAAAATCAACGCAACACATTTTTTTTCAATTGAAGGTTATTTAATTATTATTCACTTCAAGAATCAGAGCACATTCGCACATTCTACACACGTATCACTCTTCATGAAGAAAATGCCCCTTAGGTCTCTTTTATATCTGTCCCCTCTCACCCTAAAGCTCTGCCCTCTCGTTCTGGACTCCCTCACCCCAGGGAAAATACTTTGTCTATTTATCTTATCCATGCCCCTCATAATTTTGTAAACTTCTATAAGGTCACCCCTCAGCCTCTGACGCTCCAGGGAAAACAGCCCATGCGGCATCTGAAATCAACTCTTCTTCTCTGTTTTTGAACTGAGGCTGTAATGAGTTCGGGAGCTGAGTTTCCCTGGCGGAAGGCAAACTGGGGGTCAATGAGCAGGTCATTGCTGAGCAGATGCTGCTTGGTAGCACTGTTGATGATCCCTTCCATCACTTTAGTGATGATCACACGTCGACTGATGGGACGGTAATTGGCTGGCTTGGACTTGTTCTATTTTGTGTGCACTACATACATGGGCAAGTTTCCACTCTGTCAGTTAGTTGTCAACGTTGGACCTCAGCAGCAACTGCTTGCCTCGGGATGTAGGGTGTTCTGGAGAAAATGTTAGCAGTCTCTTTGCTGGGATGTGGTTAGGACCACAGCCTTTGCCTGCTAGAGGAGGCCAAGATGGATTAACCCATCAACAGTTCTGTCTGAAAAGTTTTGTGAACTGGTACAATCTTATCGTTGTATGGATGTGTTCGCCTCCTCCCATTGTTGATTATTGGGGACATATGTGTAGGCATGGTCACAAAGGCAACTGGTGGTGAGGTTAAAAGAATTCAAAATGGCGATGACACTGGACGAGTCCTTCTGAAATCCCGACATCAGATCAAGCTCTAACGTTTCTTAATACCATTCAAACTTTTAAAACTTAAATTCTGAATCTGTAAAAATTACTTGGTTCAATTTTTTTTGCCCTACGATGTAAGTCTTTGTTTACTCCTGTACAGCTTCCAAATATTGCTTTTCCTTGTTAGGTAGACATACCAATAAATCAAATCAAATCTGGGGGTGCGTGGGTCACCACAGACCCGGTGAGATTAAAGGGAAAGTCCTTCATGGTAACTTCAGACAGTGTGGGAACCAAATTTCCTCGACATTACAAACAAGCTATCCAGCTCATTGAGGGAGCTCGTTACTGAGTGGGCATTCTCCAGAGAAGGATATCTTTGGAAAAGTATTAGAATTAGTGACGGAACACAATATGGCTTCTGGAATAAAGCTTCTCATTCCATTAACTAATGTGATCAGAATGGTCCAATATTTAAAAGTGAATTTTAGAAATAAAAATGCATTTACACAAGCACTTAATGGGTGTTGTCATAATCTGTTCACATTTCAAAGAAACAGTAAGTTGAACAGTGTTACAACCTCAAAATTCCTAGGCAATCCCCATGGCATTAAATATTGAGCTTGGAAACGTGAGACATCAGTGTTGATGCAGAGTTATCAATAAGGCTATGATTAGCCTTCCTGGTAGATGTCTTAAACTATTGAGGCTTTGTAAATCTGGATAAAAGTTGTTTTATGCACTTTGTGAAGGATGATGTTACATTTTGATGTCGTGCTCAATCCTGTACAGATACTCGAACATTGATGTCATTTATTAAGTCAGACATTTTGAATGTATTGATGATTTAATCATAGCTATTTAGACCCCTTGTGGAGCAGTGGTAGTGTCCCCAACTCCCACTTGCAAGGACTGAGTTCAAGTGCCTCCTGGACCAGAGATTTGTCTGAGCAATTTGATTGAAGTAATAGTATTCAGTGAATTCTCACACATGACATCAGTGTTCTCGTGATACACACCTCTGAAGGACCCAATATCTGTTTTTAAGGTCTGATAGGAGTGGTCTCCTGTTCTTGATTGATTTCTGTGCCCTGATCCAAGATACATGGAGGGACCTGTTTCTGAAAGAGAACTGTGTTTGATTGTGCCAACGCAGTGAACACCGTGAAAATTCAATAGATCAGGCGGCGTTCCAGGAGGAAGAAGCAACATTATCATTTTGAATCCAGTCTGATTCTGCATCAGAACTGCTTCTGGGAACTAGGATCTAATGTAGGATTATTAATCCTGTGGGAAATATGCCGCTTGGCAAACCTAAAATGAGGATGAGACTGGTACTTGTCACTTTACCCGAACAAGAAAGTGTCTGCTTCTGTTTCTCAGGTGAGTCTGAGTTATAGATCCACTTCAATCTTACATGGTGTCTGAATCTCTCCAGGCTCTAAAACTGTCATCGGACAAAAAGCATCTGTGGACAGTCTTAAAATGGGAGAAAAGTCATTTGTGGAGGATTGAGTCAATGTAGAATTTTAGTCTTGGCCGTTTATTCAGGAATGTGTCAATTACGGAATGCATTTAGTGGTATCTGTGAACGCACAAAATACGTGCAATTAAAACATTTATTTGTGCCTGAAAAGTCCGAACTGTTTAAGCCATGTGCAGAGATTTATTCAATCTGTTTTTAAGATTGCTCACTGAGCGGGAAGGTTTGTTTTCAGATGCTACATCTCCATGCTAGGTAACGTCATCAGTGAGCCTCCGGTGAAGTGCTGATATGTCCCACTTTCTATTTGTGTTTCTTGGTTCTTGTGGTGAGCGATACAATCACTGGTTCTTTTTCGCAGAGGATTGCAGGTGGGATCAAAATCGATGTGCTAATTGATTGAGTTCCAGTTAGAACGCCACGCCTCTAGGAATTCTCATGTGCCTCTGTTTAGCTGGTCCTCGAATGGATGTGTTGTCCCGGTTAAAATGGTGACCTGCTGTGCCTATGTGATAAGATACCAGTGTTACTCGATCATATCTTTTTCTGGTTAGTTCGAGTTCATGTATCCTTGTGACTAGTTTTCTGCCTGTTTGTCTGATGGTGTTTTTGTTGTATTCCCTGCAAAGTATTCTGTAAGTGGCCTTCATTTTGCTGGTTGTCCTGCTTGAAAGTTTGCCCACTGACCTGGAAAGTTTGTTTTCAGACGTTTTATTGCCATTCTAGGTGACATCATCAGTGAGCCTCAGGTGAAGTGCTGGTGTTCGAATCTGCAAAAACAATGACATTTCCAAAATATCATGCAGTCATTGTAACAAACAGTATATCGAACAAACAGGCAGAAAAGTAGCCACCAGAACACATGAACACCAAATAACCTCAAAAAGACATGACCTCCTAGCCTTTCGTACAGACGATGAAGGCAAACCACTCAACTGTGCAGGGTCACTGTTGAGCCACACAGCTATGCAGGGTCAATGCTGGGTCACTCGGCTGTGCAGGGTTACTGTTGGGATAAACAGCTGTGCAAGATCAACAGCCAGAGATATGAGGGTGGCTGATGTGGTGCCATTGTGTCGGAAAGTTAGTATGGGAACACTAGGGAATTATAGAGCACTGAGACTGTCATCAGCGGTGGGTAAACTTGAACAAAGTAAAAGAACACAAACAAATATGCGATGAAGGAAGGATTGTTCATATCCGGAGGTTGTGGAGAGGCGAAAACATAGACGGGGCTCTGGAGAAACAGTATAGGTTCGGAGCTTGTGGAGATGCCGACACTTGGACGGGTCTGGAAAGAGTGGAGCTTGGAGAGATACTGGCAATGGATGGCGATGAATAGATTGTTTATGTATGTAGCTAGTGGAGAGATTTACACATGGACTGCTCTCGAGAGATTGTTTAAATACAGAGCTTGTGGATAGGCCAACAAATGGACAGCTCTGGAGAGATTGTTTATGTATGGAGCTTTTGGAGAGTCCTGCATGTGGATCGCTCTGAATGGATTGTTTATATGTGGATTTTCTGGTGAGGTCTACACGTGGACGGCCTGGAGAGAATGTTTATATGCGGAGCTTATGAACAGCCCTGCACGTGGATTGATCTGGAGAGATGCTTACATACGGAGCTTATGGAAAGGCCTACACGTGGACAGCTCTGGAGAGATTGTTTATCTATGGAGCTTGTGGTGAGGCATAGACATGTACTTCTGTCGAGCTTAATTATATACGTAGCTTGTGGAGAGACCTATACGTGAATGGCTCTGGAGAGTTTGTTTATATCTAGAGCTTGTGGATGAGTTCTATACTTAGACGCATCTGGATAGATTTTGTTTATGCGTAGCTTGTGGCGAGGCCTACACATGGATGGAGAGATTGTTTATGTATGGAGCTTGTGCAGAGACCTCCAAATGGACCCGTCAGAAGAGGTTGTTTACCTATGGAGACTGCGGAGACATTTAGACGTGGGCGGTTCTGGACAGATTTATTATATGGAGAGCTTGCAGAGAGGCCGACACGTGGACGCCTCTGGAATGATTGTGTATGTACAGAAGTTGTGCAGAAGCGTTCACATGGATGGCTCTGGAGAGGTTATTGACAATAGTCAATAGACAATAGGTGCAGAAGTAGGCGATTCAGCCCTTCGAGCTTAAGCCGTATTTTTAAGCTGTGTCCTCTGATTCGGCACTCATCCATCAGCAGAAACATGTTTCCTGCTGTCAGAGTGTCCAATCCTTTCATAACCCTATATGTCTCAATCATACCCCCTCTCAGTCTTCTAAACTCAAGTGTATACAAGCCAAGTCGCTTCAGTCTTTCAGTGTAAGGTAATTCGTCCATTCCAGGAATTGACCTTGTGAACCTACGCTACACTCCCTCAATAACCAGAATGTCTTTCCTCAAATTTGGAGACGAGAACTACACACAGTACTCCATGTGTGGTCTCAACAGGACCCTGTACAGCTGCAGAAGCACTTCTTTGCTTCTATATTCAATCCCACTTGTGATGAATGTCAACATGCTATTAGCGTTCTTCACTACCTGCTGTACCTGCATGCTTGCCTTCATTGACTGGTGTACAAGAACACCCAGATCTCTCTGTGGAGCTTGTGGAGTTACCTTCACGGGACTGTTCTGGAGAGATTGTCTATATACGGAGCTTGTGGAGAGGCCTACAGGTCGATGACTGTTGAAAGATTGTGTAGCTTGTGGAGGGGCTGACACGTGAATGGCTCTTGAGAGATTGTTTACATATGGAGCTTGAGGAGACGCCTACACGTGGATGGCTCTGGTGTGATTCTTTATTTCTAGACCGTGTAAAGAGGCCGACATGGGAATGGCTCAGAAGAGATTGTTTATATATGGAGCTTGTGCAGAGGTCTACATGTGGACGGCGCTGGAGAGATTGTTGATACTCAAAGTTTCTGGAGAAGCATACACGTGGGTGGGTCTGAAGAGATTGTTTATATGTGGAGCTTGTGCAGAGGTCGACATGCGGATGGCTATGAATAGATTGTTTATCTATATGGAGCTTGTGCCGAGATCGACATGTGGATGGCTCTGGAGCGATTGCTAATATTCAGAGCTTGTGGGGAGGACTACTCGTGTATGGCTCTGGAGAGATTATCTGTATATGGAAAAAATTTGGCAATGCATGCACATGGAAAGCTCTGGAGAGATTGTTCAGATACAGACTTGTAGAGAGGGCTACTCGTGGATGGCTCTGCAGAGATTGTTTATGTGTGAAGCTTGTGGACAGCCCTACAGGTGGACGGATCTGGAGAGATTGCGTGTATATGGATCTTATGAAGAATCCTACACGTGGATGGCTCAACAAATTGTTAATATACGGAGTTTGTGGAGAGGCCTATACGTTGATGCATGTGGAGAGATTGTTTATATATGTAGCTGGTGGAGGGGCCAACACTTGGATGGCTCTGGCGATAGTGTTTATACATGTGGAGCTTCTGGAGGGGCTTACGCGTGGAGGGCTCTGGAGAGATTGTTTATATACGGAGCTTGTGCAGAGGTCGACATTGTGGACGGCTCTGGAGAGATTGTTTACATTCGAAGCTTGTGGAGACGCCGACACGTGGACAGCTCTGGAAAGATTGTTTATCCATAGAGTTTCTGGAGAGGCCTACACGTGGCTTGCTCTGAAGAGATTTTTTTTATATACGGAGCTTGTGAAGAGGTCTACATGTGGACTGTTCTGATGAGACTGTTTATATACGGAGCTTGTGCAGAGGTCTACTTGTGGAAAGTTCGGAAGAGATTGTTTATATACGGAGCTTGTGCAGAGGTCTACATGTGGAAAGAGCTGCAGAGTTTGTTTAAGTATGGACCTTCCGGAGAGACCTACATGTGGACGTCTCTGGAGAGATTGTTTACATACGCAGCTTGTGCCGATTCCTACCCATGGACGGCTCTGGAGAGATTGTTTTAAATTCAGAAACCGAAAGCTGAATGCTGGATTATTTTTGGATTTTTTAAACCTTTTTGTAGTTAAGTCTTTGTTTAATTTTTAGTCATAATATGACTTTTCTTTTTTTTTGCATGCTCCGTATTAATTCTGTGGTTTAGGAAATGCAGTTTATGTTTAGATACAGCGTGCTATTGAGCGCTTCTTCATTTTTCACTTAGTATAGTTGACAGCCGGATGGATGACAAGTAGATTCAGAGATGTAATTATACAGCAGGCTCAGTCAGATAGATAAATGACTGTCAGGAAAGAGAAGTGGGAAGTTCAGGCTCTCCTGCAGCTATTTCTCTGTCCGTTCTCTTTCAGGTGTTGTTGAAAGAGATTTTATCTCAGAGGTAAGTAGAAACCGTGCCCAGATCTTGGGCATTAAGAATGAATCTAACGTTAAATGGGTTTGTCGACGTTTAAAAGAATAATTGTTATCATGGGCTCTGCTATAAGGGGCACAGGCAGGAGATTCTACAGAAGTGAGTGTGAACATAGGAGATTGTGTTGTTTTTCTGCTGCGAAGGTGAAGGAGTTCTCAAAACATGTGAAGCAGATTGTCAAAGGGGAGAGTGAGAAGCTGGATTTTATTGGTAGAAATGGCATATTCAGGGAATGGGTTAAAGTTTTGCAGAGTGAGTCTAAGAAGTTAGGTAGAAGGTTACAATACATAACATCACAAGTAATAATCTATGGTTTACTTCTGATGCCATGTTCTAATGAGGGAAGGAATAAAAGGAGAGGAAAGATAAATCACTGGCTGAAGAGCTGTTGCAATATTGGGAATTCCGTTTCTTGAATCGTCTGGCAAATTGTTGGGGACAGAAAATTCCTGTTCAAAAAGGTATGTTTTGTCTGAACTGGAAAGGAACATGTATCCTGCTGGGGAGATCGAATAGTGCTTTTTCGAGAGCCTGTAAACTTTTAGAGATGGGCGTGGGGCTTCATAAATTACAGTGAAAATAGAAAGAAATGTGAGGATGGGTCTGAATCAGGAAAAGGGCAAGCTAATTCGGCAAAAACAGACAGGAACAATTCGGAGAACCAAATAATTTTGGCGAATTAAACTGAGTTTACTTAAATGAAAGAGGTCTTTCAGATCTGGCCGATGAACTCAGGGCATGTGTGGAACATAGGCCTGAGCAGTTATAATCATTACAGAAAGCTGATGAGGGCGGGACAAGACAGGTTACTCAATGTTGCGGGGTTTAGATGTTATGGGAAGGACAGGAAGAGAGGCGAGACAGGAGGGCAAATGGTACTTTTGATTCAGGAAAGCTTTTCTACTGTACTTAGTGTAGCTATTACTGAGGGACAATTTGGTGAAAATCTATTATTTGAAATTAGAAATAAGAAAGGCATGGTCATCTGCATGCGATTGGACTGGAAGCACCCAACAGTGAGAAGGAAATTCAGAATCAAGTATTTCGAGCTCTCAGACATATGTAAGGATAATAAGGTTGTTAGAGTAGGGGATTTAAATTTTCCAAACACTGACTGGGACTGCCACAGTGGTCAAGTTTCGGATCAATGATGAATTTCCAAAATGTTTTCAATAATTGTTTTTTTTAATCAATACATTAATGTTGCAACTAGAGAAGGAGCAAAACTTGAACTGCATAGAATCCCCACAGAATGGAAACAGGTCATTCAGCCGAACAAGTCCACATTAAACCTTGGAAGAGGTTCCCACCTGGACCAATACCACTATTCCTATATTTTCCATGGCTAGCACACCGAACCTGCAGATCCCGAGATGCTATGGTGTAATGGGCAACCAACCAAACATGCACATCTTTGGTCTGTGGAAGAAAACCAAGAATCCGGAGGAAACTCACACAGACACAGAGAAAATATGCAAATCCCACGGAGGTCCATCGCTGCAGGGTCTCTCCTGCATTGAGGCAACAGTGTGAACCACTGAGCTGCTTCGGCAGCATTTTGTAAATAAAGCAAGGCAAGTGACTGAAGTGTTAGTAGGGGAACACTTTGGCACGAGTGATCATCATCCTATCACTTTAAAAACTGTTATGGAAAAGGGTCTGTCCTCCGCTAAAGTTAGAGATCGTACTTGGAGTAAGGCATATTTTAAGGGGATAAAAATGATCTTTGAAACGTTCATTGTAAGAAACTGATCGCAAATGGCAAGATGAGTAAGCAACGTCTGAACACATTTATTAAAATTGTTGTCAAGAATAAAAAGGAATAATTTATTAGCTGCAGACAATTGCGATCAATTGAATCTCTTGACGAGTTCAAAGAGTGTAGCGGTACTCTTAAGAAGGAAATCAGGAACGCAAAGATGGGATGAATTACTTTTGCCAGATAAGGGTAAAGATCATTTTAAAAAATAAAGACTACAAATCCATTAAGTGCAAGAGAACAAATTGAGAGAGAATATGTCCCTCTTATAATCAGTGAGGTTTAATTTGCATTGAACTTGAGATGATGGAACGGATATTAAATGAATATTTTGCGTCAATTGTGACTGTTGAGAAAGAAATGGGTCTTACACATCTCAGGAAAATAAACATTGATGTTTTGATAACAGTTTACATGATGGAAGAAGACGTGCTAGAGATCTTAGAAAATATGTAAGTAGGACCTGATCAAGATTATTCCTGATCATTGCAGGAATTTTGGAAGGAAATTGCGAGGCCCCTAATAAAAATGTTTGTATCGTCTACAAACACGGGCAAACTATCGAACGACTGGAGGGTGGAGAAGGTTATGTCAGATTACAATGGGACCTTGATCAGAAGGGCCAATGGGCTTAGGAGTAGCAGATGGAGCTTAACGTAGATAAATGTTCAATTCTGGTCTCCCTATTATTGTAAAGATATTGTTAAACTTGAAATGGTTCAGAAAGCTTGACAAGGATTTTGTTGGGATTGGAGAGTTTGAGCTACAGGGAGAGGTTGAACTGGCTGGGGCTGTTTTCCCTGGAGCATCAGAGGCTCGGAGGGTGACTTTATAGCGGTTTCTAAATATCATATGGGATTATGAATTCCTCAATGATTCATAAGTGATAAGGCGAACAAACGAAATCTTTTTTCAGCGCAGAGGATTCAAAATCTAGATCGAACAGATTTAAGGTTACAGAGGAAAGGTTGACAAGGGAGCTGAGGGATAGCTTTCGCAGAGTTAGTGCGTGTATGGTATGAGCTGCCAGAGGAATTGGTGGAGGCTGGTATAATTACAGCATTTAAAAGACATCTGGATGGATGTGTGAATTAAAAAAAAGGTTACGTGGGATATGGGCCAAATGCTGGCAAATGGTATCAGATTAAATCAGGATGTATTTTTGGTGTGGATGAGTTGGACCGAAGGGCCTGTTTCCATGATATACAACTTGGTATAAACGTGGTTTTCATTGTATAAACGTAATTTTAAAAAAAATTGTTATTTCAACTTACATCGATTTGGTGTTGACCCATTTAAGGTGACATTAGATCATTTGGCAATAACTTGTTCCAGGAGGTAAGTTTTAAAGAGCCTCTTAATTCGGAGAAGGAGCTGGGTACTCGAAAGGACTGAGTGAGGGAGTCCTTAAGTGGAGACAGCTCAGTCACGCAGGATTGTTCCCACTGTCAGAGCTTGTGTTGATTCTGGCTTTCTTCACTGCCATTTCACTTTGACCGTGCATGATTTGGTTGTGAACATAGCAGTCGAGAGTGTGGCGCTGGAAAAGCACAGCACGTCAGGCAGCATTCGAGGAGCTGGAGAGTAGATATTTCAGGCAAAAGCCCTCTATCAGGAATTTTCCTGAATTTTGGAGCTGCAGTTAGTAAGTTTGTAGATGACTCCAAAATAAGAAGTGCAGTGGACAGCAAAGAAACTCACCCAGAGTACAAGTTGATCTTAATCATATGGGCCAATGGGCTGAGGAGTGGAGTTTAATTTCAATAAATGTAAGGTGCTGCATTTTGGAAAGGCAAATTAGAGAAAGACTTAATGGCAAGGTCCGAGGGAGTGTTGCTGAACAAGGAGACCTTGGAGTGCAGATTCACTATTGCTTGAAAGTGGAGTCGCAGGAAGATAGAATAGTGAAGAAGGCTTTTGGTATGCTTTCCTTTATTAGTCAGAGTACTGAGTACAGGAGTTGGGAGGCAATGTTGAGGCTGTACATGATATTGGTTAGGCCACTGTTGGAATTTGGCGTGCAATTCTGGTCTCCTTCCTATCAGAAGGATTTTGCGAATCTTGAAAGCTTTCAGAAAAGATTTTCAAGGATGTTGCCATGATTATAGGATTTGAGCCACAGGGAGAGGCTGAAGAGGCTGGGACTGTTTTCCCTGGAGCATCAGAGGCTGAGGAGTGACCTTATCGAGGTTTATAAAATCATGAGGAGCATGGATAGGATAAATGGACAAAATCTTTTCCTCGGGGTGGGGGAGTCCAGAACTAGAGGGCACATGTTTAGAACGGGAAGAAAAAATTTGTTCGGGACCTCAGGGGTAAACTTTTCATGCAGACCGCAGTACGTATATGGAATGAGCTTTCAGAGGAAGTGGTGGAGGTTGATGCAATTACAACATTTAATAGGCATCTGGATTGGACGATATATGAATAGGAAGGGTTGAGAGGGATATGGGCCTAGCGCTGTCAAATGGGACCAAATTATGTTAGGATAACTGGACGACATGGATGTATTGGACCAAAGTGTCTTTTTCCGTGCTGTTCATCTCTTTGACTCCATGACACTGACTTAATTCTATGAAATCCGGCATTTCTTTGACTATCACACAAATTGGTAATATTACACGACAGCAAAGTGTTTCACACTCGCATAGATTGACACCAGTCCAAGAAAACAAATAAATATATGAGTAATTTTGAAACATTTTGCATCGTCGAATGAGAATGTACACTTGAGAATTTGGAGGACAACATGCATGTGTAGGTGACAGTGGTCAGTGGATGGTCAGAAAATGGAATTTGTTGAAAATTTGGACAAAGTAAATGTGTGGAGTTGGCGCTGGAATACAAGCGCCAGAGGTAACAATTGAATGATTGACTGTTTCCCCTGTGATGAGCTGTGAGTCAGGGGGATGCGTTTAGGAGCTGGTTTAAAGATAGAAAAAACGACCTTGGTGATGATGCACATTGAACTCATAAAAATGCATTTGTAATCAAAAGATGAAGTTCAGACTTATCGTGTTTTTAATTTTGTGAAGATGTGTGGATCAGAGAATTCCATAAGGAAGAGTGAACAGGTGCCTGACATTACTGTTCACTCCGCAGTGAACGATGATCCTTTCCTCCAGGTATTTTTGTTGTATCTGGGTCACTTGCTGTGAACTGTTAGCTCAGAATGAGATTTTTTTGGGCACGCTTAATTCCTCTTTTGGTGATGTTTTTGTACAGCTTTCTACTGACTGTTTTTGCTTTCTAACAGCACTCTGCACTGGCTTTACTCATGCCGTTCCTTTCATGTTGTTCCTCAGATGGAGTCATTCCCTGCCCATTTGAAAAAAAGTGTTGTCATGTTGCTGCTCCTCCTTCTCCTTTCGGGCCATTCTTCACGTGGACTCCTCATTCCATTGTCTGCTACGGCTAATGTTGGTTCTCAGTTACATGGATTTGTTCACCAATTGAATTATTTTTATAACTGGATATTTCACCGCATACTTTAACTGATCTCTGAAACCTTTCTGTGTCACCACATAAATAATTGCATTGGTGCAGCAACTGAGGTTCCGCAGCATAAATGCAACTTGTTCAAAGAGAACAAAATCATCCACGAATTTACCGACACCATATACATATAGAATATACAACAACCAGAGCAATATGAAGCAGACAGATATGGCAAACAGTAAAGTCACAGATTTCTTTCTGCACTTGATCTCTTGGTCATTCTCTATTTTTTTCTGACCCCTCAGTCCCTTACGCGCCTTATTGGCCTCGAAGATGTGTCTGACCGTCAGAATATTGAGAAAGAGAATCGAAATGAATGGAAGAAGAATTCTTAAAAATGATTCAATATATCTATAACTCACCCACAAAGGATGATTGAAGTAACTGTTTCTGGTGTAACAGTAGAATGGAACATTGTTGATAATCCTTCCAGGTGCAAGTCGAAAATATTTCGGAATATTCTTTACTGAAAAGAAAATGCAGATTGTTGCCAGAACTCTGTTTGCAGTTTTCACTGTGCAATACTGAGATTTAATCTGATGAAAACAAATGGCCACAAATCGATCAAAAGAAAAAGCAACAGTGAACCAGACAGAAAAATCAATTGTGAAGTCAATCAGGACCCAGATTACACTGCAAACAGGAGTGATGTCCAGGAAACACCGTGGATAATAATACCATCTAAATCGAAAAAGTACGAAACCAAATATAATAAACAGGAGATCAGATGCAGCCATTGCGACCAGATAGCGAGTGGTGCATGTTGAAAGACCACACTTGTCTCCAGATAAAAATACAATCGCCGCTAGACTAACTGTAAGAGAAGGACAGATTTTAAAAAAGACATGAAGTTACTGATCAAGTATTTTCTGTGCCTGATGGTGTTAGCACAACGATGTTTGCATGTCATATCAACCAAACCATTAACTATCACTGTCAAATGAATTATTTGCACTTTTTAAAATACGTATGGAATCACATGAGGATCAAATGCCTACTAGAAATTGATTATGTTCTCAATACTTTGGGAATCGTCAGTAATTAGTTTCTTTTGCGTTACAGATTACTCTGACTGCTTGACTTGCTCATAAGCCCACAACATACAAATAAATCCACCCGGGATCAATGAAGAATGGGACACACCAAACACGGACATCGAATACAAAATTCCTGCACTTGGTTGTGGAGTCTCCACAGTTCAGATTGCTTCCAGAATTGCACATCGACACTGTGTAACTATGGTACAGGGCAGTGAATCCTTCCAGTTTCCAGGAATGGATTCCCTCTACAAAGCAAATGAACAAATGATAGGGCATTGAACCGGTACCTCTCCCTGTTTCCCCCCACTGGTACAGGATTGAACATAACGACAATCTGAAACATGGAACATTTCAGCATTGAATCGAACCACCATGTCCAAGGTTGGTAACCCATTACAATCAGAAGAATGCTCATAATATATTTGGTGTGGATTCCCCCAACAAAGTTCAAGATTGCACATCACAGCCTCCACTCAACTAAAATCTGAATTGATGCAGCATTGATCATTGCAAATTTCCGGATTGGAATTCATGAGAAGAATCAAAGCTTCCTGCCTGATGTCCAGGTTCCTTCAGTTCTCCTTGTGAACAGAAATGCTCCTCCCAAATTCGGAGCAGAAGCTCGGGCTGGGATTCTCCAGAATGTAAGCAGCACCCTCCATGGAGGTCACCAGAATTGTACCCTAGCTTGTTGTGAGAGACCAATACCTTGCACCATTGCTTGGTGTCAGAGACTGCTTTTGAGGATTCAGTCCAATGCAGATCGTTCAGTGAGATGACAGGAGAAAGTGAGGTCTGCAAATGCAGGAGATCAGAGCCGAGAGTGTGGTGGTAGAAAACCACAGCATTCGTGATGAAGGGCTTATGCCCGAAATATCGATTCTCCTGTTCGTCAGTTGCTGGCTGAACTGCTGTGCTTTTCCAGCACCACTGTCTCGACTAAATATCTGCTATGGGTGACAATGAAATTTGAGTTCAATAAAAATGTGGACTTAACAGTCTAATTGTAACCATTAACATGTTATTAACTGTTATAAAAAAAAACCTTCCCCTTGACAAAAGTCCCTTAGAGAAGATCATCTTTCATCCTAACATGGCCTGACCTACAAGTGTCTCCAAATGCATGACAATATGGTGACTGCTATACGCCCTCTGGGCAATTTCGGGACGGGGGTGGCCGAGGCAGTGACACCCACATCCATTGAATGAACAAAAGAAAATGGAGATCCCCATGCATACCTAACGCCCCAGAATAGACAACGTTTTATAGCATCACATTGAAATGAATATCCCGAATCTAAGTTGATTTTAACAAATATGCAACTCCCAATACTGACCCACTTTTGAATATAAGAGATCCTTCACTTAATTCATCGCAGATTTCTGCGGTAGGGGACGCTAACACCTCGATCGGTTTCCAGCATAGTCAACTGAGGCAAAAGGGCTGTCTCTTGACTTTGATACTCACGAGAGTTCGGAAATCCATTGGGATAATGGACGCCCTGAAATCAGTAATACCTCAGCACTAAGCATCCGACCTTTCACTTTGAATGTTTCTCCTGTTCTGTGGCGTACAGGAAATTCCCGTCGACACTAACCCACTTTGGGTTCACAGGTGTCTTCTTGCAGAGACGGTAACAGTGATCATTTCTAAATGTAAGCTTTTGTTAGGCCAATTTCGATTGCCCAGCTCTTGTCGCTATTTTGATGCTACTGGAGATCTGCCTTTTTGAGTATCTGTAATACCTGAGGTGCAGGAAATTCGAGTGTTTTCGGAAGGAGGTTGCAGAAATATTACACAGCAACGGTGGTGATACAACCATATAGTGTTTTGAAGTCGGAATGAAATTTATTTTGAGAGGGAACTTGCATTTGACAGTGTTTCTCTTCACCTGAAACATTGATCATGGGTCATGTGTTATGAGGTGATGTTGGAAGAGAGTTGGGTAGTTCCTAGTTTGCATCTTGTAGGTGGAATCCATTGGTGAAGAGTGTGAGTACTGAATGAGGTGATTGGTTGTTTGTACTGCACAATGAGGAGCTCCGTGAATGTTGCTAGATCCATCGAGACCATTTCATCCCATCTCTGAGCTCGGCTTTCTGGATGTAGGGCATGGATCGGAGAGGAAGGCAGGCAGCATATTGCTACAGGAATCAGGGTATCTGACATGCAGCAGTCTTATGGCCAGACTGGTTCATTCTCTTGTCAATGGTTGGCTCAGGTCATACAGCCAGTCATGGAAATGTCGGAGGAAGTCAATGGGAGATTGGTCGATTCTCTCTTTTCAGGGTTGTCGTTACCCGGTGCTTGTGGGATGTGAATGTTCCTTTCAAATTGTCAACCAAAGATTGATGCAACCTCACTGTATATGGAGACAGATCTCTTCATTATCTAAGGAGTTGCAAATGGTGCTGAAGATTGCAACACCATGCGCAAGCCTCTTTACCTCATAAATATTGATATAGGAAAGGGTAGAGATGTGGCATTTTTTTTACTCTGGTGTCTGGGACAACACTCTGAAGAATTCCTGCAGATATGTAAGATGACTGAGGTGATTGACCTCCATCAGTCATAACTATCTTCACCTGTATTCAAGACTGATACCAAACAAGCTAGCTTCTCATTATGTTCATTTCTTTGAGGGTTCGCTATTGTGGAGATGTCTTCATAACTTACATGCTTAAGAGTTGAATATTTCTTTACCCTTTTTAAAATATATCTATAAATGTAGGCAAATATAATTGAGGAGCAGATAGTACATGTTTCTGTAAACGTAAAACAATTCTGGGTTTGTCACACTTTAGAGTGAACGTGTGGCTGTGCTGCAATGTCAGAGGCGATGGGAAAAAAACTGTACAATGTGTGATAGAGATTGGACACCCGTCAGAGTCAGTCTGTTTGTCATTATCACACACAATAAAACAGAAAAGTCATAATTCTGGAAATGGCTTTGTGAGCTCTGCTCGTGACATAGTGTGTACAGGTGGCAGGTAAAACCGAATCAGGTCAAGGTCTCATTCACAGTTTCTGTACTTAACGTACGACAATCTGTATTCTGTACTGATAATTCTCTGCAATGTTCTTCCCCGCAAGTATTAACCATAGTCATAATATTGCAGGTACTAGTCAATTAGTTGATGCAACAATGTATTAATATATATTTTCTACATGTTTCTATATTGCTTTAAAACTGATTGTAACACAGCCCTCATCAAGTCCTCTTCCTCACCAGGAGAACATGGATCATTAAGCAGCTATCACTGTAAAATTAATTGTGGATAGATTATGGATCATAGGTTCAAAAATTATTGTTCTAATCGGACTCAAAGATGGAATAGTGGCAATCAGTCTAGCTCGACATCCACAGTTATAAACATTTAGAAAATGAATGAGGGAAGTCATGTCCTGCAGTTTATTTTAACTTTGCTGAAAGGTTAATCACACCCAGAAATATTATTTAAGGAAACATTAGTTGCCTCTGGGACAATTATTTGAATTCACAGCATTGTTCTGTTATTTTCATTTTTGCAAGACGTCACACCTATTTATCCCCAATAAAACACTTTACTTTGTCAACATATCACGAAATATATGCAACCAAAGATATTCCCATTTGTAATCCATCGTATTACCAAACTCCACCAGTGAACAGATCAGAAATGAAAACTGTCATATTAAAGAAGCATCTCTTTGTTTCAGTCAAATGATGTTCCTAGTTCCAACTGCATACAAATCTTCCCTTTCATTCAGTCCCCCAAAAGTTAAATTCTATCCTCAGATATACTCCTTCTTTTGCAAGACCACGGCGGAGAATTGTTTCCCTCTTGTTGGTAACTCATACTCAGTGTTATTGTATTTTGCCAAAAACTCCCAATAACACTTGGAGACTGGGCTCGTTGTTCTCCTTTGGCTAAGAAACCAGACCCAGTTAGAATTTCACAGAAAGCTGCTCACTGCATCACATTGCCACGGGAATCGGATGTTGCCTTCAGGATATTGACCCACATTCAGTACAGCTCTCAACTGAAAGAAACTTCCAATAATATTTACAATTGAGGTCATGGATAATCCCCTATTCTGCTACACATTAACAGCAATGTTGCGTTTACAGATATTCGAGAAAAGCAACAATACTGGGTCAGAAGTTCATATCTGAGCAGTTACCCACACTCAGAACAATTCTACAATGACACATTCTCCCAGCACCAAGAGGCAACGGTAATAACAGGTTATTCCCCATTCAGTGCAATTCCACGATCAGGAACTGCTTCATTCAGAGTTACTCCTGGAGATCTAGATTAACAGTACGAAATATTCTAATCAATCACTGGATAATGTAGAGTGTGTATCAATTAGAAATAGAGATGTTCTTTTCTGAGTTGAGGAATTACACCACAGAGTTAGTTTGGAAATGTTAACTCCGTGCATTTCTCTCACACATTTGGAACTCATATTAACCTGATTATCTGCCCTCACAAAATCATTCCTCCGCACATCCACTGACTAAGAACAGCACATCGGATCATCAGGGTCATCTGCCCTTCGCTTATCACTACATAATGATCTGTCCAACCCACCCATTGCCCTCCTGTCGTATGTGGGCTCCCATTTGGAGCGAGCTGAATGATCAAGACCTACCAACACAATTCCTTCGCATCAAGGAATGGGAAACACCAGGTATCACTAAGAGGTGGGTTGCTACGAAATCCACTTGACAAATAGCAGACTTTGAACTTCCACAGAGAGAGTGTGGTCTTGGTAAAAACTTTCTTGACCAGCCAAGGCCGTTGCTCAACCAAACCCGATCAGTGTGGTGCCAGGGCAAACCCATTCTGCACAG
This sequence comes from Hemiscyllium ocellatum, assembly GCF_020745735.1. Lineage (NCBI taxonomy): Eukaryota > Metazoa > Chordata > Chondrichthyes > Orectolobiformes > Hemiscylliidae > Hemiscyllium > Hemiscyllium ocellatum. The sequence continues at coordinate 6,106,268 of NC_083440.1, read as the reverse complement.
TATAGAGAATCAGGCAACACTGCACATTACTGAGGAGCCTCCTCATCAAACAACTATTTTCTTTAAACTCAGTAAGTGAGGGCACTATCAACTGACATCGAGATTTACCTTACTGAATGGAAAGAAAATAAGTATCAGTCATAGAGTGGAAATGAGCGATTAATGCTGAGATTTATGGAAATTAAAATTGTAACAAGACTTACGAGGAATGCCAACAATAGTAAGGACAGTGTAATATACTGTCGCGACCACATGCCTTGGCAGATGCATTGTGTTGTTTGTGAAACAATCTCCCCGTTCTTACTGCTGACAATCTGTCAGAATTGAAGAATTCTCTCGGATTTGGAGCTGACCCAGTTCCAGAGACTTTATTTTATATTGTGTGATATCTCCTCTGGGAATCTATGATTTTTTGAAATATAATTTCGAACAAACAGATTACTACAACAGGTTTATTTTAACGATATGATATCATGGAGATTTAATTCTGTATTTGAACTCCCCAAAGACTGGATTAATCTGATCCTATTAAGGTGACAAATGTTACCTGCAACTCGTCTTCAAACAGCAATAATGAAATAATATTCCACTCACCACCAGTCCCATTAATAACTAAATATCTTTTGATATTCTTTTCATTGATGACCTTCATTTTACCGAGGCTATGCAGTCATTCCATATCTCATGTTGCAGAGCTGCTTTTCCATTGTACATTGTTCTCCCTCTTTTTTCCTTGTTTATTCAATTTTACAACACAGTTGAGAAATCTGTCTGTGAGTGAGCACTGTAATGCAGAACCTGAAGCTGATGCTGACCACAACAACAGTTGGAACTTACACTGCGAAATATTTCTTTAAAACAGATCGGAACAAACTAGGAAGTGATTCCGAACCTACATTTCAGAATTACAGAATGGTGGACTCCCGTAGAAGAGAAGAGGCCCTTTGGCCTCTCATGCGTAAACTACACTCAATCTACATCATTCCCACTGCCCAGCACTGGACCCCTCGCCTTGAGTGTCATGACATTTCAAGTACATATGCAAGTTCGTTTTAAATGTTTCTTGCCTGAAGTATCATCGCAATCAGTGCATTGCAGGCCTCTAACATCCTCTAGGTAAGAAGGTATTTCCTCACGTCCCCCTAAACCTCCTGCCTTTCAGATCAAAATCATGTCATCCTTTTATCTACACCTCGACAAAGGGAAAATAACTGTTTTCTGTTCACCCTCTTCACGCACTCCATAGCTTAATGTACATCGATTTCTGTTCTACAGTCATAGAGATGTACAACACGGAACAGACCCTTCGGTCCAATCCGTCTATGTCGACCAGATATCTCAACTCAAACTAGTCCAACCTGCCAGAATGCAGCCCATATCCCTCCAAACCCTTGTTATTCGTACACCCATCCAAATACCTCTTAAATTTTGCAATTGTACCAGCCTCCATCACATCCTCTTCAGCTCATTCCACACAGTCTGTATCTTCCATATCCGTTTCCACAGTAAATACTGATGCAAAATATTCATTTAGAATCTCCCTCTCCCCTCCATTTTCTGTAGTTCAACACAAAGGCTGCCTTGCTGATCTTTGAGGGGTCCGATTCTCTCCATAGTTACCCTTTTATCCTTAATATATTTCTAAAACCCTTTGCATTCTCCTCAATTCTCTTTGTCGAAGCTATCTCATGTCCCCGTTTTGCCCTCCTGATTTCCCTCTTAAGCATACTCATACTTTCGACTGCAACCCCAGCTTAACCAGCCTCGCTCTTCACAGCTAAATTGCTATAGCCCAGACAACATTCTACTGAAACACCTTTGGTCTCCCTGCAATGTAGTCTCATCCTCCCTATGGTACAGTGACAAGAACCACATACGATACTCCAAATGCGGTCGAACCAAAGACTTGTACAGCTCCAAAAGGGCCTCCCAGCTCTTATAATCTACGACTCTGCTATGTGCCTTCTTAACGCCCCGAAAAGACGATCCTGCTTCCTTCAGGGATCTGTAGACAAACACCTCAACATGATTCAGGTCCTTTGATGTTCCCAGTGTGCTAACATTCATTGCGTACTGCCTTGTCATTTGACTTCTGCCAAAGACATGTGCTCACATTTATTTGGATTAAATTCCATCTGCCACTGCTCTGCCCATCTCACTAATCTGGCCAATCTGACTATTTCTGTCCGCAACCTAAGACAATTTTCCTCACTGTGAAAAACCCAGGCAATATTTGTATCATCTGCAAATTTACTTATCATCCCCAACCACCTTTCGTACTTCCACAATCCGCCCCCCGCCCCACCCATCACACACACACGTACACATCAATATCATTATGATTATTATAACCAATAAGGGACCCAGCACTGATCCCTGTTGTCCACCACAGGACACCTGTTTCCACTTACACAGCCTTCTACCAACGCCACCTGCCTTATCGAACTGCATCAATTTTGGAGCCAAGCAGCTAATGTACTCTGAAAGGCATGTGGTTTTATTTCAGTTATCAATTTGCCATGTGGGGCCTTGTCAAAGCCTGTGCTAAATCTGTACAAACCAGATCAATTCCCTCCCCTCGTCCACAGACCTGGACACCTCCTCTTAAAGCTCCACCAGATTTGTGAGGTATTCCCCCCTCCCACACTGACAGAATCGTGTTGATTGTGCATGACCAAGCCTTGCCTCTTAAAATGGAGATTAATTCTCTCCTTCGGCACTTCTTCCAATAGTTTTCTAGGCAGCAATGTGATAATCACCAATCTGTAATTCCCCTCTATCTCTTAACACCATCCTGAAGAGTGGAAAAAACATCAGCTAACCTCCAGCCCTCTGGCATTTCCCCAGTGACCAGAAAAGAATTAAAGGTTTGGGACAGAGTCCTCCCTAGTCTCTTTCGTTACAATTCCTCCAGGCCTTTGGGTTTGATCTATTTAAACTCACTAAACCTACAATACCTGCTCGCATCATTCCGAAATCTGCTCAAGTGAGATCGATCTGAGACGGGTACAGCTGAGAACAGAAGTGAGTCAAGCAATCAGGGTAGGCTGAGACAAGGGAGGACGAATACATCAAACTGCATTTATTTCAATGCAAGAGGCCTAACGGTGCAGGCAGATGAACTCAGTTCATGGTTAGGAACATGCGACTGGGATGTCATCGCAATTACAGAAACATGGTTTAGCGATTGGCAGGACTGGCAGCTTCATGCTCCAGGATACAAATACTGCAGGAAGGGTAGAAAGGGAGGCAAGAGAGGTGTGGAGTGGTATTTTTGATAAGGGATATCATGACAGCTGTGCTGAGGGGGGATATTCCTGGACATACATCCAGAGAAGTTATTTCGTTGGAGCAGAAAAATAAGAAAGGGATTATCACGTTATTGGGATTGTGTTATAGACTCCCCAATAGTCAGAAAGAAATTGAGAAACAAACTTGTGAGGAGATCGCAGCTATCTGTAAGAATAATAGGGTAGTTATGGTAAGGGATTTTAACTTTCTAAACATCGACTGGAACTGCCATAATGTCAAAGATTTAGTTGGAGAGGAATTTCTTCATTGTGTGCAAGACAATTTTCTGATTCAGTATGTGGATGTACCGAGTAGAGATGGTGCAAAACTTGACCGACTCTGGGGAAATAAGGGAGGGCAGGTGATGAGGTGTCAGTGTGGGAGTACTTTGGGGCCAGCGACAATAATTCAATTTGTTTTAAAATAGTGATGGAAAAGGATAGACCAGATCTAAATGTTGAAGTTCTAAATTGGAGAAAGAACAACTTTGACGGTATTAGGCAAGAATGTTCGAAAGTTGATTGGAGGCAGATGTTCGTAGGTAAAGGGACGGCTGGAAAATGGGAAGTCTTCACAAATGAGGTCACAAGAGTCCTGAGAAAGTACATTCCTGTCGGGGTGAAAGGGATAGTTGGTAGATATAGGGAATGCTGGCTGACTAAATAAATTGAGGGTCTGATTAAGAAAAAGAAGGCAGCATATATCAGGTATAGACAGAATAGATCGATTGAACCTTAGAAGAGTATAAAGAAAGTATTAATATACTTAAGTGGGAAATCAGGAGGACAAAACGGGATCACGAGACATCTTTGGCAAATAGAATTAAGGAGAATCCAAAGCATTCTTACAAATATATTAAGAACAAAAGGATAACTAGGGAGAGAATAGGCACCCTCAAAGATCAGCAAGACGGCATTTGCGTGAAGCCACAGAAAATGGGAGAGATACTAAATGAACATTTTGCATCACTGTTTACTGTGGAAAAGGACATGGAAGATATACACTAAAGGGAAATAGATGGTGACATCTTGCAAAATGTCCAGATTACAGAGGAGGAATGGCTGGATGTCTTGAAACAGTTAAAAGTGGATCAATCCCCTGGGCCTGATCAGTTCGTAAGTTTGCAAATGACACCAAAATTGGTGATGCAGTAGACAGCGAAGAGGGTACCTCAGATTACAACAGGATCTGGAGCAGATTGGCCAATAGTCTGAGAGGTGGCTGATGGAGTTTAATTCCGATAAATTCGAGATGCTGCATTTAGGGAAAGCAAATCTTAGCAGTACTTATATACTTAATGGTAAGGCCCTAGAGAGTGTTGTTGAACAAAGAGATTTTGGAGTGGAGGTTCAGAGCTCCTTGAAAGTGGAGTCGCAGGTATATAGGATAATGAAGACGGCGTTTGGTATGATTTCTTCTATTGGTCAGAGTGCTAAGCACAGGAGTTGAGAGGTCATGTTGCGGCCGTGCAGGGCATTGGTTAGGCCACTGTTGGAATATTGCATGCAATTCTGATCTCCTTCCTATCCGAAAGATGTTGTGAAACTTCAAAGGGTCCAGAAAAGATTTTCATGTATGATGCCAGGGTTGGAGGATTTGAGCTACAGCGAGAGGCTGAACTGGCTGGGGCTATTTTCGCTGGACCGTCGGAGGCTGAGGGGTGACCTAATAGAGGTTTATAAAATTATGTGGAACATTGATAAGATAAACAGACAAAGTCTTTTCCTTGTGGTGGGGTAGTCCAGATCTGGAGGGCATAGGCTTAGGGTGAGAGGGGAAAGATATAAAAGAGACCTCAGCGGTAACGTTTTCACTCCGAGGGTTGTACATGTATGGAATGAGCTGCCAGAAGATGTGGTGGAGGCTGGTACAATTGCAACATGTGAAATGCAGCTAGATAGATATATGAATGGGAAGGTTTGGAGGGATATGGGCTGGGTGCTGGCAGGTAGGATTAGATTGGATTGGGATATCTGGTCGGCATGGACAGATTTTACCGAAGGGTCTGTTTCCATACTGGACATCTCGATGACTTTATGACTTTATAACTCACGCTGGGCTACCTGTTATTCCGTGTATAAACCACCCTGAAAACTTCGATTAGATTCCAGGCTGTAACTCATTTCCTGGCTAACTGTTTTTCTTCATACCAACCACCCTGAACCCCTCGATTATATTCCATGCTGTAACTCACTCCAGGCTATCTGTTATTCTGCACATAATCGATACGAATCCGCTTGATAATATTCCAATCTGTAACTGACTTCCATGTTTAAGGGACTCTGTACATTAGCCACCTCAATCGTTTGATTAGATTAAATGTTTCAAAACATACAGCACTTCCTCCTCTGTAATCTGGACGTTTTGCAAGATGTCACCATCTAATTCCCTACAGTCAATATCTTCCACACTCCTGGGTATCTGTTAGTCTGAATATTAAACATCCAATCCATTTGCTTTCCCTAAATGCAGCATCTCGCATTTATATGAATTAAACTCCATCTGCCACCTCTCAGCCTATTGGCCAATCTGCTCCTGATCCTGTTTTAATCTGAGGTAACCCTCTTCGCTGTCCACTGCACCACCAATTTTGGTGTCATCTGCAAACTAACTAACTTATCAGACCCTGGGGATTTATCCACTTCTAAACGTTTCAAAACATACAGCACTTCCTCCTCTGTAATCTGGACGTTTTGCAAGATGTCACCATCTATTTTCCTACAGTCTATATCTTCTACACTCCTGGGTATCTGTATATTGAACATCCAATCCAAACCCTGTTGAAATTGCCCATAGTGTTCAGGGATGTGTAGGTGAGGTGCATTAGTCAGGGGTCAATGTGAGGAAATGGGTCTGGATGGGTTATTCTTCTGAGGGTCAGTGTACATTTCTCTGACTCTATGATTCTATGACAGGGTCAACACGGGGATAGATACAGAATAAAGGTCCCTCTACACTGTCCCCCCATCAAACACTCCCATGAACAGGGACAGCACGGGGTTAGATACAGAGTAAAGTTCTCTCTACACTGACACCCATCAAAGTCTCCCAGGACAGGGACAGCGCGAGTTTAGATACAGAGTAATGCTCCCTCTTCATTGTACCCATCAAAGCCTCCTAGGAGAGGGACAGCGCGGGGTTAGATACAAAGGAAAGCTTCCTCTACACTGTCCACCCATCAAGCACTCCCAGAGCAGAGACAGCACAGGGTTACGTACAGACGAAACCTCCCTGTACACCGTCACTCCATCACCAAACACGCCCTTGACAGGCGCAACATGAAGTTAGATACAGATTAAAGCTCCCTCTACACTGTTCCCGCATCACACACTCCCAGGACAGGGACAGCAAGGGGCTAGAGATAGATTAAAGCTCCCTCTACACTGTCCCCCATTAAACACTTCCAGGACAGTGACAGCAAAGGATTAGAAACAGAGAAAATCTATCTCTACATGTTCCCCCATCAAGCACGCCCAGGGTAGGGACAGCAAGGGACGAGACAGAGAGTAAAGCTGCCTCTACAATGTCCCCCAAACTCCAAGCACAGAGACTGCATGGCGTTAGATACACAGTAATGCTCCCTCTACGCAATCCCCATCAAATACTCCCAGGACAGGGACAACACGGGGTTAGACACAGAGCAAAGCTCCCCCGTACTAATCCCACCACCCCCCCCATCAAATCCTTCCACGACAGCGACAGCCCCGGTTAGATACAGAGTAAAGTTCCCTCTACAGTGTCGCCTCTTCAAACACTCCCAGGACAGGGACAGCATGGGGTTAGATACACTGTAATTCTCGGTCTACACTGTCACCCATTCAAACACTCCCAGGACAGGGACAGCATGGAGTTAGATACAGAGTAAAGCTTCCTCTGCACTGTGGCCCTATCAAACACTCCCAGCACAGCGACTGCACGTGGGTATATACAGAGTAAAGCTCCCACTACACTGTCGCCCCATCAAACACTCCCAGGAGGCGGATAGCATCGTTTTAGATAAAGAGTAATGTGCCCTCGACACAGTTCCTCGATCAAACAGTCCGAGGACAGGGACAGCGCGGGGTTAGGTAGAGAGTAAAGCACTCTCTACACAGTCCCCTCTTCAAACCCTCCGAGGACAGGGACAGTATGGGATTCGATACAGAGTAAAGCTCCCTCTACACTTTCTCCCCATCAAAAACACACCGGACAAGGACAGCACGGGGTTAGATACAGAGTAAAACTACCTCTACACTGTCCTCTTCAAACCGTCCCAGGACACGAACAGTATGGGTTAGATACAGAGTAAAGCTCCCTCTACACTTTCTTCCCATCAAAAATACAAAGGACAGGGACAGCATAGGATTAGATACAGGGTAAAGCTCCCTCTACACTTTCTCCCCATCAAAAACACACCGGACAGGGACAGCACAGGGTTAGATACAGAGTAAAGCTCCCTCTACACTTTTATCCCCAGCAAACACTCCCAGGGACAGGGACAGCACGTGGTTAGATACAGAGTAAAGCTCCCCGTACACTGTGCCCCTATCAAACATTCCCAGGACCTGGACAGCATGGGGTTGGATGCAGAGTAAAGCTCGACCTATATTGTCCCCACAACAAACACTCCTCTGGACACGGGCTGCAATGAGTTAGATACAGAGTAAAGCTCCATCTACACTGCATTCCCAACAAACTATCCCAGCACAGAGACTGCACAGCGTTAGATACAGAGTAAAGCTCCCTCTACACAGTCCTCATCACACACTCCCAGCTCAAGGACAACACTGGATTATACACAGAATAAAGCTACCTCTACACTGTCCCCTCTTCAAGCACTCCCAGGACAGGGACAGCATTGGGTTAGATACATAGAAAAGCTCCCACTACACTGTTCCCTCATCAAACACTCCAAGGCGAGAGACAATACCTGGTTAGATGCAAAGTAAAACTCCGTCTACACTGTCCCCCCATCAAACACTCCCAGGACAGGGACAGTTTGGGATTAGGTACAGAATAGGGCTTCCTCTCCAGTGTCGCCCTATGAAACACACCCAGCACAGGGACTGCACGGGGTTATATACAGAGTAAAGTTCGCACTACACTGTCGCCCCATCAAACACCCCCAGGACTCGGATAGCATCGTTTTAGATAAAGAGTAATGTGCCCTCTACACTGTCCCCGATCAAACAATCCCAGGACAGGGACAGCACGGTGTTAGACATTTAGTAAAGCTCTCTCTACACAGTACCCTCTTCAAACACTCCCAGTCAAGGGGCAGCATGGGATTAGATACAGAGAAAAGCTCCCTCTACACTTTCTCCCCATCAAAAACACACCGGACAGGGACAGCACGGGGTTACATACAGAGTAAAGCTGCTCCTACACTGGACCCTCTTCATACCGTCCCAGGATAGGGACAGCATTGGGTTAGATACAGAGTAAAGCTCCCTTACACTTTCTTCCCATCAAAAACATGCAGGACAGGGACAGCACGGGGTTAGATACAGAATAAAGCTGACTCTACACTGTCCCCTCTTCAAACCCTCCCACAGGGACAGCATGGGGTTTGTTTCAGAGTAAAGAGCCGTCTACACTTTATCACCAGCAAAAACACACAGGACAAGTACAGCACAGGGTTAGATATAGATAAAGCTCCCTCTACGCTGTCGCCCCATCAAACACTCCCAGGATAAGGACAGCACGGGAATAGATACAGAGTAATGCTTCTTCTACACTGTCCCCCCATCAAACACTCCAAGGACAGGGACCGCACGGGGCCAGATATAGAGTGAAGCTCCCACTGCACTGTTCCCTCATCAAAAACTCCCAGGACAGGGGCAGAAGGCGGTGAGATAAAGAGGAAAGCACTCTCTCCACGGTACCCCAACAAACACTAGCAGGACTGGCACAGCATTGGGTTAGATACAGAGAAAAGCTCACTCTACACTGTATCTCATCAAACAATCCCAGGACAGTGAGTGCACGGAGCTAGATACAGAGTAAAGCTCCGTCTACTCTGTTTCCTCATCAAATACACCCAGGACAGGGACAGCACTGCGTCAGCTACAGCGTAAAGCTACCTCTACACTGTCCTCCACAGCCCAGCACAGGGACAGCATTGGGTTAGATACGGAGCAAACCTCATTCGGAGTTGTCGCACCCTTCACCAGTCGCAGGACAGTGAGAGCACGGGATTGGATTCAGAGTAAAGCTCCCTTTGCATTGACTCCAATCATGAAACAAATCCAGGACAGGGACTGCACGGTGTTAGATACAGAGTAAAGCTCTCTCTACATTTTCACCCGCATCCCAGGACAGGCCCAGTACGGGGTTAGATACAGAGGAATGCGGCCCCTACACTGTCCCCACATCAAACACTCCCCGGACAGGGACCACACGATCTTCAGTACAGAGTTAAGCACTGTCTACACAGTGGCCCTATCAAATACTGCCAGGAGAGGGACAGTACGAGTTTAGATACAGAGTAAAGCTTCTCTACACTGCCCCCGCATCAGACACTCCCCAGGGGCAGCACGGGGTTAGGTACAGAGTAAAGCCCCCCCTACACTGTCCCCCCCATCAAACTCTCATAGATAGTAACAGCACGGGGTTAGATTCCGAGTAAAGTTCTCACTACAATGTGCCCCTATCAAACACTCCCAGAACAGGTACAGCACGGGGTTAGATTCCGAGTAAAGCAGCCACTACACTGTGCCCCTCTCAAACACTCCCAGGTCAGGGACAGCACGGGGTTAGATACAGAGTAAAGCATCCTCTACACGGTTCCCTCAATAAATACTCCCAGGCCAGGGACTGCACGGGATTAGATAAAGAGGAATGTATCCTCCACACTGTACCCCAACAAACGCTAACAGGTAAGGTCAGCATGGGATTAGATACAGAGCGAAATTCCCTCTACACTGTCGCCATGATCAAACACTCCCATGACAGGGACAGTACGGGGTAAGATATAGATTAATTCTTCCTCTACACTGTCCCCCCATCAAACACTCCCAGGTCAGGGACAGCACGGGGTTAGATGCAGAGTGAAGCTCACTCTACACTGTTTCCCTCCCCCACCAACAAACACTCCCAGGACTGGGACAGCAATGTATTAGCTGCAGAGTAAAGCTCCCTCAACACTGTAATTCCACCAAACTCTCCCAGCACAGGGACTGCACGGCGTTAGATGCAGAGTAAAGCTCCCTCTACACTTTCCCTCATCAAACAATCCCAGGACAGTGAGAACATGGAGTTAGATACAGATTAAAGCTTCATCTACATTCCTCCCTCACCAAATACTCCCAGGAATGGGACAGCACGGGGTTAGATAAAAATGAGAGCATCCTCCACGCTATACCCAACAAACACTAACAGGACTGGATCAGCATGGGATTAGATACAGAGTGAAGCTCCCTCTACACTGTCCCCACCATCAAACACTCCCAGGACAGGTACGGTACGGGGTAAGATAGGATTATTGCTCCCTCTGCACTGTCCCCCCATCAAGCACTCCCAGGCCAGGGACAGCATGGGTTTAGACACAGTGTAAAGCTGACTCGACACTGTCTCCCCATCAACCCCTTACATTACAGAGACAGAACAGGGTTAGATTCAGAGTAAAGATCCCTCTATCCTCTCCCACCCATCAAACAGTCCCAGGACAGAAACAGCACGGGGTCAGATAGAAGATAAAGCTACCCCTACATTGTCCCTTTTCAAACAATCCCAGGACAGTGAGAGCATGGAGTTTAATGCAGAGTAAAGCTCTCACTACACTGTTCCCTCATCAAATACTCCCAGGACAGGGACAGAAGGCATTTAGATAAAGAGGAAAGCACCCTCTACACTGTACCCCAACAAACACTAACATGACTGAGGCAGTATGGGATTAGATACAGATTAAAGCTCCCTCTATCCTGTCCCTCAAGAAACAATCCCAGGACAGTGAGAGCACGGAGTTAGATACAGAGTAAAGTTACCTCTACACTGTCCCCCACAGCCCAGCACAGGGACAGAATTGAGTTAATATAGTGTAAAGATTATGCCACGCTGTCGCACCCTTCACCAGTCCCAGGACAGTGAGACCACTGGATTGGATTCAGAGTAAAGCTGTCTCTACACTGACTTCCATCAAAACCAGGACAGGGACAACACAGTGTTAAATACAGAGGAAAGCTCTCTACACATCGTCCCCCGCATCCCAGCACAGGGACTGCATGGCGTTAGATGCAGAGAAAAGCTCCCTATAAACTGTCTCCCAATTAAACATTCCCAGAGCAGGGACAGCACGGAGTTAGATACAGAGTTAAGCTCTCTCTACAGTGTCGCCCAACAGAACATGCCCAGGAAAGGGACAGTACGGGGTTAGATACAGAGTAATACTCCCTCTTCGCTGTCCCCATCACACTCCCAGGACAGTGACAGCACGGAGTTAGATACAGAGTAAAGCTCTCTCTACACTGTCGCCCCAACGAACACGCCCAGGAAAGGGATATTACGGAGTTAGATACAGAGTAATGCTTCCTCTTCACTGTCCCCATCACACACTCCCAGGACAGGGACAGCATTGGGTTAGATACAGTGTAAAGCTCCCTCTACCGTGTCGCCAGATCAAACCCTCCCAGCACAGAGACTGCACGGCGTTCCATACTGAGTAAAGCTTCCTCTACACTGTCCATATCACACACTCCCAGGACAGTGACAGTACGAGGTAAGACACAGAGTTAAGCTCACTCTACACTATGGCCCTATCATACACTCCCAGTAGAGGGACAGCACGGGGTTAGACACAGAGTAAAGCTCCCTCTATTCTGTCCCCCATAAAAACTTCTCCAGGACAGGAACAGCACGCGGTTAGATAAAGAGAAAAGCTCTCTCTACACTGTCCCCATCAAACAATGCCAAGACAGTGACAGCACGGAGCTAGATACAGAGTAAAGCTACCTCTACACTATTCCCTCATCAAATACTCCCAGGACAGGTACAGTAAGGCGTCAGATACAAAGTTAAGCTACCTCTGCACTGTCCCCCACAGCCCAGCATTGGGTTAGACACAGAGTAAAGCCCATTCCATGTTGTCGCACCCTTCACAGTCACAGGACAGTGAGAGCAAGGAGTTCGATACAGAGCAAAGGTTCCTCTACACTGTCGACACAACGAACACTACCAGGGCAGGGACAGTACGGGGTTAGACACAGAGGATGATCCCCCTACACTGTCCCCACATCAAACACTCCCAGGACAGGGACAGCACGATTTTCGATACAGAGTTGAGAACTCTCTACACTGTGGTCCTATCAAATACTCCCAGGACAGGGACAGCACGGGTTTGGATACAGAGTAATGCTCCCTCTACACTTTCCCCCTATCAGACACTCCTCAGGACAAGGACAGCACGGGTTAGATACAGCGTAAAGCCCTATCTACACTGTCCCCATCACACACTTTCAGGACAGGGACAGTACGGGGGTTAGACACAGAGTTAATCTCCCTCTACACTAAGGCCCTATCAAACACTCCTAGTAGAGGGACAGCACAGGGTTAGATACAGAGTAAAGCTTCCTCTATTCTGTCCACATCAAAAATTCTCCAGGACAGGAACAGCACGGGTCTAGATACAGTGTAAAGCTCTCTACACTGTCCCTCATCAAACAATCCCAGGACAGTGACAGCACGGCGCCAGATACAGAGTAAAGCTACCTCTCCGATGTCCCCCACAGCCCAGCACAGGGACAGCATTGGGTTAGATACAGTGTAAACCTCATTCCACGCTGTTGCACCCTTCACCAGTCACAGGACAGTGAGAGCACGGAGCTGGATTCAGAGTAAAGCTTCCTCTCCACTGTTCCCTCATCAAATACTCCCAGGACAGGAACAGCACGGGGTTAGATAAAGGGGAATGCATCCTCCACACTGTATCCTAACAAACACTAATAACACTGGGTCAGCATGGGATTAGATGCAGAGTGAATCTCCCTCTACACTGTCGCCACGATCAGACACTCCCAGGACAGGGACAGTACGGGGTAAGGTACAGATTAATGCTCCCTCTACATTGTCTCCCCATCAAACACTCTCAGGCCAGGGACAGCACGGGGTTAGATACGTAGTGAAGCTCTCTCTACACTGTCCCCCCAACAAACACCCCCAGGACAGGGACAGCAATGTGTTAGCTGCAGAGTAAAGCCCCCTCTATACTGTCTGTCCATCAAACTCTCCCAGCACAGAGACGGCACGGCGTTGGATACACAGTAAAGCGGCTTATACAAATCTACACTGTCTCCATCACCCACTCCCAGGACATCGGCAACACGGAGTTAGACACAGAGGAAAGTTCCCTCTACAATATCACCATCAAGCACTCCCAGTACAGGGACAGCATGGGGTTAGATACAGCGTAAAGCTTCTCTACACTGTCTCCCCATTAAACACAGGACAGAGACAGAACAGGGTTAGATTCAGAGTAAAGGGCTCTCTACGCTCTCCCACCCATCAACAGTCCCAGGACAGAGAAAGCACGGGTGAGATAGAGAGTAAGGCTCCTCTACACTGTCCTTCATCAAACAATCCCAGGACAGTGAGAACACGGTGTTAGATACAGAGTAAAGCTCTCACCACAATGTTCCCACATCAAATACTCCCAGGACAGGGACAAAAGGCGTTTAGATAAAGAGGAAAACACCCTCTCCACTGTACCCCAACAAACACTTACAGGACTCGGACAGCATGGGATTAGATATAGAGTAAAGCTCCCTCTACACTGTCCCTCATCAAATACTCCCAGGACAGGTACAGCACGAGGTTAGATAAAGAGGAATGCATCCTCTACACTGTACCCCAACAAACACTAACACGACTGGGTCAGCACGATCTTCGATACAGAGTTAGGCTCCCTCTACACTGTGGCCCTATCAAACACTCCCAGGAGAGAGAGACAGACGGGGTTAGATACAGACTAAAGCTCTCTCTACAATGTCTCCCCATTAAACACTCCCCAGGAGAGGGACATCACGCAGTCAGACACAGAGTAAATCTCCCTCTACACTGTCCCCACATCAAGCACTCCCAGGACAGGGACGGCAATGGGTTAGATACAGACTAAAGCTCCCTCTACACTGTCTCGTCATGAAACTCTCCGAGCATAGAGACAGCATTGGGTTAGATTCAGAGTAAAGATTCCTCTACACTGTCTCCATCACACACTCCCAAGTCAGGGACAAGGGGTTAGACACAGAGTAAAGCTCTATCCAGAATGTCACCATCACACACTCTCAGGACAGGAACAGCATGGGGTTAGAGACAGACTAAAGCTACACTGTCCCATCACACACTCCCAGGAAAGTGACAGCATGGGGTTAGACACAGCGAATAGCTCCCTCTACCCTGTATCGCCATCAAACTCTCCGAGGACAGACTGCACGGCACGTGAAACAGAGTAAAGCTCCCTCTACACAGTCCCCATCAAACACTCCCAGGACAGGGACGGCAAAGGGTTAGATACAGAGTAAAGCTCACTCTACACTGTCTCACTATGAAACCCTCCGAGCATAGAGACAGGATTGGGTTAGATTCAGAGTAAAGCTCCCTCTACACTGTCTCCGTCACACACTCCCAGGACAGGGACAAGGGGTTAGAGACAGAGTAAAGCTGTCTCTACAATGTCACCATCACACACTCCCAGGACAGGGACACCATGGGGTTAGAGACAGACAAAGCTACACTGTCCCATCACACACTCCCAGGGCAGTGACAGCATGGGGTTAGACAAAGAGTATAGCTCCCTCTACCCGTTCTCGCCATCAAACCCTCCGAGGACAGAGACTGCACAGCGTGGGAAACAGAGTAAAGCTCCCTCTACATAGTCCCCATCACACACTCCCAGGACAGGGACAGCACGGTGTTAGATGCAGAGTAAAGCTCACTCTACACTTTAACCTCTTCAACCACTCCCAGGACAGGAAAAGCACGAGTTTAGAAACATACTATTGCTCCCTCTATGCTTTGTCCCCATCAGACACTCCCCAGGACAGGGACAGCAGAATGTTAGATACAGAGTTAAGCTCCCTCTACACTGTGGCCCAATCAAACAGTCCCAGGAGAGGGACAGCACGGGGTGAGGTACAGAGTAATGCTCCCCCTACACTGACCGCCATCAAACCCGTCCAGGACAGGAACAGCAAGGGGTTAGATAGAGAGTAAAGCTCTCTCTACACTGTCGAACCAACGAACACTCCCACGGAAGGGACAGTACGGGGTTAGATACAGAATATTGTTCCCTCAACACTGTCCGCCCATCAAACACTCCCAGGACAGGGACAGCAATGGGTCAGATACAGAGTAACGCTCCCTCTACAATGTCTCTCCATAAACCCCTCCGAGAACAGAGACTGCTCGGCGTGGGAAACAGAGTGAAGCTCCCTCGACACAGTCCCCATCACACACTCTCAGGACAGGGACAACACCGTGTTAGACACAAGCACCATCTACGCTGTCCAACCCATCAAACAGTCCCAGGACAGAGACAGCACGGGGTTAGATACGGAGTAATGTGCCCTCTACTCTGTCCCCTATCAAATATTCCAAGGACAGGGATAGCACGGGGTTAGGTACAGAGTAAAACTCTCTCTGCACTGTTCCCTCATCAAATACTCCCATGACAGGGACTGCAAGTGTATAGATGCCAAGTAAAGCTCCCTCTACACTGCCCCATCAAAAGCTTCCAGGACAGTGAGAGCTGGGAGTTAGATACAGAGTAAAGCTCTCTCTACATGGTTCCCTCATCAAATACTCCCAGGACAGGGATAGCACGCGATTGGATAAAGAGGAAAACTCCTATACACTGTACGCCAACAAACACTAACAGGACAGGGACAGCATGGGATTAGATACAGTGCAAATCCTCACTGCACTGCCCACGCCATTAAACACTTCAAAGGTAGGGACAGCACGGCGTTAGATACAGATTAAAGCCTCCTCTACGCTGTCACCCTCATCCCAGCTCAGGGACACTACGTGGTTAGATATAGAGTAAAGCTCATTGTACGCTGTCGCAACCATCACCAATCCCAAGACAGTGAGAGTATGGGGTTCGATACAGAGTAAAGCTCCCGGTACTCTGACACCCATCATGAAACAATCCCAGGACAGGGTCAGTAGCGGGTTAGATACAGAGTAAAGATCCCTCTACACTGACCACTCATCAAACACTCCCAGGACAGGGACAGCACGTTGTCAGATATAGAGTAAATTCCTTCAACACTGTTCCCTCATCAAATACTTCCAAGAACCGGGACAGCAGGAGATTAAATGAAAAGAAAGCACAGTCTACACTGTACCACAACAAACACTAACAGGACAGGGACAGCATGGGATGCCATCCAAAGCAAAGCTACCTCTACTCTGTCGCCCAATCAAACACTCCCAAGACAGTGACAGTAAGGTATTAAATACAGAGTAATGTTCCCTCTACACTTTCCCCCAACAATCACTCCCAGGACAGGGACAGCACAGGGTTAGATGCAGAGTGAAGTTCTCTCGACACTGTGGCCCTATCAAGCACGCCCAGGTAGGGGACAGCACGGGGTTTGATATAGAGTAAAGCTCACTCTACACTGTCCCCCAACAAACCCTCTCAGCACAGAGACTGCACGGCGTTAGATAGAGTAAAGCTTCCTTTACACTGTCTACCTGTCAAACACTCCCAAGACAGGGACAGCACAGGGTTAGATACAGAGTGAAGCTCCCTCTACACTGTCTCCCTATCAACCACTCCAGGTACAGAGGCTGCACGGTGTTCGAACCAGAGTAAAGTTGCCTCTACACAGTCCCCATCACACACTCCCAGGACAGGGACAACACAGTGTTAGATGCAGAGTAAAGCTCACTCTACACTTTACCCTCTTCAAACACTCCAAGGACAGGGAAAACACGTGGTTTGATACAGAGTAAAGCTTTCACTACTCTGTCCCATCATCAAACACTGGCAGGGGAGGGACAGCACGGACTTAGATACAGAATAATGCTCCCTCTACACTGTCTCCGCATCAGAAACTACCCAGGAGAGGGACAGCACGGGGTTAGATACAGAGTAAAGCTCCCTCTACTCCTTTGACCAACAAATACTCCAAAGGAGAGGGATAGCACGGGGCTAGATAGAGAGTAAAGCTGCCTCTACGCTGTTGCCCCAACAAACACTCCCAGGACAGGGACAGTACCTGATTAGATGCAGAGTAATGCTCCCTCTACACTGTCCCCCCATCAAACACTCCCAGAACAGGGACAACAGAAGGTTCAATACAGAGTTAAGTTCCCTCTACACTGTGACTCAATCAAACACTCCCAGGACCGGGACAGCACGGGGTTAGATACAGAGTAGTTATCTCTGCATTTTCTTCCCCCATCAAAAGCTCCAAGGGCAGGGACAGCACGGAGTTAGATAGCGAGTAAAGCTGCCTCTCCACTGTCCCCCGATCAAACCCTCCCAGCACAGAGACTGCACGGTGTTAGATACAGAGTAAAGCTGACTCTGCGCAGTCCCCAACACACAATCCCAGGACGGGGACAACGCGGTGTTAGACACACATTAAATCTTCCTCTACACTGTTCCCATCACACACTAACAGGACAGGGACACAAAGTAAAGCTACCTCTACACTGTCCCCGCATCAAATACTCCCAAACAGGAACAGCACGGGGTTAGATACAGTTTACAGCTCCCTCGACACTGACCCCCCATCAAACACTCCCAGAATAATGACAGCACGGGGTTAGACACAGAGTTAAGCTATCGCTACTCTGACCCACAATCAAACACTCCCAGGACAGGGACAGCACGGGTTTAGATACAGAGTACAGCTTCCTCTACACTGTCTCCCCATCAAAACCTCCCAGCACAGAGACTGGACGGCGTTAGAAACCGAGTGAAGCTCTCTCTACACAGTCGCGTTCACACACTCCCAGGACAGGAACAACACGGGAATAGACACAGAGTCGAGCTCCCACTACGCAGTCCCCATCACACACTCCCAGGAAATGGACAGCAAGGGGTTAGACACAGAGTAAAGCTCCCTCTACGCTGTCCAACCCATCTAACAGTCCCAGGATAGAGATAGCACGGGGTTAGATATGGAGAAACGTTCCCTCTACACTGTCCCCCCCTCAAACACTCCCAGGACAGGGAGAGCACGGGATTAGATACAGAGTCAAATTCCCTCTACACTTTAACCACTACAAACACTACCAGGACAGGCGCAGCACTGGGATAGATACGGAGTAAAACTCCATCTGCACTGTTCCCTCGTCAAATACTCCAGGGCAGGGACAGCTGGGGGTTAGATACAGAGTAAAGCTCCTCTATACCGACTCCCATCATCAAACACTCCCAGGCCAGGTAGAGCATGGGGTTAGATACAGAGTGCAGCTACCTCTACACTGTCCCGTCATCAAATACACCCACGACAGGGACAGCACGGGGTCAGATACAGAGTAAAGCTCCCACTACAGTGTTCCCTCATCCAACACTCTCAGTTCAGGGACAGCACCGGTTTAGATACAGTGTAAAGCTCCTCTACACAGGCTCCCATCATCAAACAAGCCGAGGACAGGGGCAGCATCGGGTTAGATTCACACTAAAGCTCTCCCTACACTGACCCCTCATCAAACACTCCCAGGACAGGGACAGAACGGTGCTAGATACAGAGTAAATCTCCCTCTACACGCCCCCCCACCCCCGATCCCAGCACAGGGACAGCACGGCGTTAGATACAGTGTAAAGCTCCTTCTACACTGTCTCCGCATCAAACACTCCCAGGACAATGACAGCAAGGAGTTAGATACAGAATAAAGCTTCCTCTACATTGTCGCCACATCAAACACTTCCAGAAGATGGACAGCACGGGGTTAGATTGAGAGTAAAACTCTGTCTACAGTATGCCCCTATCAAACCCCCCAGGACCAGGACAGCACGGGGTTATATACAGAGTAAAACTAACTCTGCGCTGTCTCCTCATCAAACAAAGCCAGGACAGATACAGCATGTGGTTAGATGCAGAGTGAAGCTCCCTCTACACTTTCCCCACATCAAATCCTTCCACGACAGGGACAGCATGGGGTTACATGCAGACTAAAGCTCCCTATTCACTTACTCCTCATCAATCACACACAGGACAGGGACAGTACGGGTATACATACAGAATAATGCTTCCTCTACACTGTCCCCCCAACAAACACTCCCCAGGACAGGGACAGCACGTGGTCAGATACAGACTAAATCGCCCTCTACACTGTGTCCCTCTCAAACACTCCCAGGACCGGGAATGTACGGGGTTAGGTACAGAGTAAACCGCACTCGACACTGTTCCCCCAACAAACTCTCCCAGGACAGGAATTAGACACAGAGTAAAGATCCCTCTACACTTTACCCTCTTCAAACACTCCCAGGGTAGGGACTGTACGAGTTTAGATACAGAGTAAAGCTCTCTGTACACTGTCCCCATCAAACAATCCCACGACAGTAAGAGCACGGTGTTAGATACAGAGTAAAGCTCCCACTAAATGTTCCCTCATCAAATAGTCGCAGGACCGGGAAAGCAGGGGCTAAGACAAAGAGGAAAGCCCCTCTACACTGTACCCCAACAAACACTAACAGGAAAGGGACAGCTTGGGATTAGATACAGTGTAAAGCTCCCTCTGCACTTTCCCCCCATCAAACACTCCCAGGACAGAGACAGCACTGGGTTAGATACAGAGTAAAACAGCGTCTACACTGTGCACCTTTCAACCACTCCCAGGACGGGGACAGCACGGGGTTAGATACAGAGTAAAGCTATCTCTACACTGTCTCCACATCAAACCCTCCTAGCACAGAGACTGCACAACGTTAGAAACAGAGTAAAGCTGCCTCTACACAGTCCCCATCACACACTCTCAGAACAAGGACAGCACGGGGTTCGACACAGAGTAAAGCTCCCTCTACACTGTCCCCATCACACACTCCCAGGACAGGGACAGCATGGGGTTTAACAAAGAGTAAAGCTCCCCCTACGCTGTCCAACCCATCAAACAGTCCGAGGACAGAGACAGCACAGGGTTAGATACTGAGTAATGTGCCCTCTACACTGTCTCCACGTCAAACACTCCAAGGACAGGGACAGCACAGGGTTAGATACAGAGTACAGTTCCCTCTCCACTATCTACCCATCAACCCCTCCCAGCACAGAGACTGAACGACGTTAGAAACAGAGTAAAGCTGCCTCTACACAGTCCCCATCACACACTCTCAGGACAAGGACAACACGGGGTTCGACACAGAGTAAAGCTCCATCTACACTGTCCCCATCACACACTCCCAGGACAGGGACAGCATGGAGTTTAACAAAGAGTAAAGCTCCCCCTACGCTGTCCAACCCATCAAACAGTCCGAGGACAGAGACAGCACAGGGTTAGATACTGAGTAATGTGCCCTCTACACTGTCTCCACGTCAAACACTCCAAGGACAGGGACAGCACAGGGTTAGATACAGAGTACAGTTCCCTCTCCACTATCTCCCCATCAACCCCTCCCAGCACAGAGACTGAACGACGTTAGAAACAGAGTAAAGCTGCCTCTACACAGTCCCCATCACACACTCTCAGGACAAGGACAACACGGGGTTCGACACAGAGTAAAGCTCCATCTACACTGTCCCCATCACACACTCCCAGGACAGGGACAGCATGGGGTTTAACATAGAGTAAAGCTCCCCCTACGCTGTCCAACCCATCAAACAGTCCGAGGACAGAGACAGCACAGGGTTAGATACTGAGTAATGTGCCCTCTACACTGTCTCCACGTCAAACACTCCAAGGACAGGGACAGCACAGGGTTAGATACAGAGTACAGTTCCCTCTCCACTATCTCCCCATCAACCCCTCCCAGCACAGAGACTGAACGACGGACAGCACGGGTTTGGATAAAGAGTAAAGCTCCCTCCACATTGTCACTCCTTCAAGCACCAAGTTAGATACAGAGAAATGTCTCTCGACACTGTCGCCCATCAAACACTCCCAGGACTGGGACAGCACCGGGTCAGATACGCAGTAAAGCTTCCTCTACACTGTCGCCCCATCAAACACTCCCAGGACAGGGACAGCACGGGATTAGATACAGAGTAAAGCTGCCTCAACAAACAATCCCAGTCAGGGCCTGCACGAGAGTAGATAGACAGTAATGCCCCCTCTACACTGTCCGCCCATCGAACACTGCCAGGACAGGGACAGCACGGGATTATATACACAGTAAATCCCCCTCTACACTATCCCCCCGCTCAAACATTCCCAGGAAAGGGCCTGCACATGGTTAGATGGAGAGTAATATTCTCTCTGCACTGTCTCCCCAATCAAAGCCTCCCAGGACAGGGACAGCCCTGGGTTAGATACAGAGTAAAGCTCCCTCTAAACTGTCCCCCATCAAACACTACCATGGCGAGGACAGCATGGTGTTAGAAACAGAATAAAACTCACTCTAAACTATCTCCCCATCAAAAGTTCCCAGGACTGGGACAGCACGGAATGAGATACAGAGTAAACCTTCCACTACACTGTCCACAGTCAAAAACTCCCTGGACAGGGAAAGCAAAAGGTTAGCTACACAGTAAAGCTTACTCTGCACTGACTACCCAACAAACACTCCCAGGACAGGGGTAGCACGACGTTAGATACAGAGTGAAGCCTCGACTACACTGTTCCCCCCCCCCATCAAAGCCTCCCAGGACAGGGCCAGCACGGCATTAGACACAGAGTAGAGATCCCTGTACCTTGTCTCTCCATCAACTACTCCCAGGACAGGGACAGCACAGGATCAGATAGAGAGTAAAGCTAACTCTACACTGTCACCACATCAAACCCTGCCCGGACTGGGACAGCACAGGGTTGGATGCAGAGTGAACCTCCCTCTGCATTGTCTCCCCATCAAACACTTCCAGGTCAGGGACAGCACAAGTTAGATACAGATTAAGACTTCCTCTACATTGTGCTCCCCATCCTACGTCAGGGATGCACAGAGTCATAGAATCATAGAAATGTACAGCATGGAAAAAGACCCTTTGGTCCAACCCGTTCCATGCCGACCAGGTATCCCAACCCAATCTAGTCTCAGCTGCCAGCGCCCAGCCCATATCCCTCCAAACCGTTCCTATTCATATACCCATCCAAATACCTCTTAAATATTGCAATTGTACCAGCCTCCACCACCTCCTCTGGCAGCTCATTCCATACACGTACCACCCTCTGCGTGAATAACTTGCCCCTTAGGTCCCTTTTGTACCTTTCCCTCAGGAGTACCTCCAGCAACTTGCCCATCACTGAGGTCAGGCTCAGTGGCTCATTGGTCTATTGTTCCCTGGCTTGTCCTTACTGTCCTTCTTAAACAGTGGCACCACGTCAGCCAACCTCCTGCTGTTTCCTGGGAACAGGTATGGTGAGGTGGAGGAATGGGGTGTGAGGATCACGTTTCTACAGGAGGGCTAGTAGGAGGAGTCATCCAGATAGCTGTGGGAGTGTGTGGATCTGTTCTCCCTTTGAAGAACAACAGAGTTCCTTTGCAACTCTTGGAAAGTGTGGCCCTGAGCTGGGGCTGGGCTGACTGCAGGGAGAGTAGGTGGTGGCGCATTACTTAATAGTCAGGTCTTGGGAAACGTTGCTGAACAGTGACCTTGGAGTCCAGGTTCCTAGCTCCTTGCAAGTGGAGTTGCAGGTAGATAGGTTAGTGATGAAGGCATTTGGTATGCTTTCCTTTATTCGTCAGACCATCGAGTATCGGAGGTTGTAGGTTATGTTGCAGCAGTACAGGGCATTGGTTCGGCAGCTTTTGGAATATTGTGGACAATTCTAGCCTCCCTCCTAAAGGAGGAATGTTGTGAAACTTGAAAGGGTTCGGAAATGATTTATCATGTTGTTGCCAGGGTCGGAGAGTTTGAGCTGTAGGCAGAGACTGAAGAGACTGGGGCTGTTTTCCCTGCAGTGGCAGTGGCAGAGGCAGAAAGATGACCTTTATAAGATTTATAAAACCGTGAGGGGCATGGACAGACAGAGGTTTTTCCCTTGGGTGGGGAGACTGGAAGCAGAGGGATTAGTTATAGGGTGAGAGGAGAAATATTTAAAGGGTCCTAAGGGACAATGTCTTCATGCAATAGGTGGTGCACGTATGGATTGAGCTGCCAGAGGAAGGTACAATTACAACAAGTAAAATTAATTTCGACTGGTAAGTGAATAGGAAGCATTTAGAGTGATACGGGACAAGCGCAGACAAATGGGGCTAGATTAATTTAGAATACCCGGGTGGCATGGACGACTTGTCCTCTCCTCACAAGACCTTTCCTCCATAGCAGGCAACATCCTAGTAAATTCCCCTGAACACTTTCCAAAGCTTCCACATCCTTCCCATTATGCGGTGACCAATACGGCAAAAGAGTCCACACCAGAACTTTGTACCTCTGCAACGTGATCTCATAGCTCCGAAACCCAATTCCTCTATCAATAAAAGCAAACGCACCGGATGCCTTAACAACCCTATCAACCTGGGTGACAACTTTCAGGGATCGATGTACAGAGATGTACACTGAGATCTATTTGCTTATCTACATTGCCAAGAACCTGACCAGTAGCCAATACTCAGTATTCCTGTTGGTCCTTCCAAAGTGAATCACCTCACACTTTTCTGCATTAAACTCCATTTTCCACCTCTTAGCCCAGCTCTGCAGCTTATCTATGTCCATCTGTAACCTGCAACATCCTTCGGCGATATTCACAACTCAACCGACCTTAGTGTCATCCTTCTACGCGCTCATCGATGTCATTTATAAAATGACAAACGTCAGTGGACCCAAAACAGATCCTTACGGTACACCCCCAGCAACTGAACTCCAGGATGAGCATTTAACATCAATCACCACTCTCTATCTTCTTCCAGCGAGCCAATTTCTGATCGAAACTGCTAAATCACCCTCAAGCCCACGTCGTTGTACATTGTGCAGTAGCCTACTGTGGGGAACCTGATCAAACACTTTTCTGAACTCCATGTACATCACATCAGCCACTTTACCCTCATCCACCTGTCTGTTCACAATATCAAAGAACACAGTAAGGTTTGTGAGCCACGACCTCCACTGCACAAAACCATATTGACAACTCCTAATCAACTTATTCCTTTCTAGATGATTATAAATTTTATCTGCTCATAACCCTTTCCAACACTTTACCCATAACCGATGTAAGGCTCGCTGCGCCATAATTACCAGGGCTGTCTCTCTTCCCCTTCATGAACAAGGGGACAGCATTTGCTTTCCTCCAGTCTTCTAGCGCTATTCCTGTCGGATATTACGACATAAAGATCAAAGTCAAAGGCTTTGTAATCCCATCCCTGGAATCCCAAAGAATGCTAGGATAAATCCCAACTGGCCCAGGGGACTTACCTATTTTCAATTTTCCAGATTGCTAACACCTCCTCCTTGTGAACCTCAATCCCTTCTAGTCCAGTAGACTCCATCTCAGTATTTCCCTCAACAACATTTGTCTTTTTCCAATATGAATACTGACAAAAAATAATCATTTAGCACTTTTCGTATCTCCTCAGACTCCACTCACAACTTCCCACACCATCCTTGTTTGGCCCTAATCTATCTCTAGTCATTTATTCCTGATTATACCTATCAACTGCTTTAGTGTTTTCCTTAATCGTATTTGCCAACAACTTCTCATGTCCCCTCCTGGCTCTTCATAGTCCTCTCTTCAGGTATTTCCTGGCTAGATTGTAACCCTCAAGTGCCCTTTTCTCCCCATAACAACTTCCCTGTTACGCTTGCTCCGATTCAGAATCATATTTGCAATCCTTTCCTCTTCCTCTCTGGACTAATCCAGAGGCCGATTGAAAACTACCAACAGTGTGACTTCTCCTTTCCAGTTTCTAATCTCAGCCCACACTACCTCAGGACGTTTGAAGTGTCGTCTACTTTCTGCCGCAATAATACTAGCCTTGACTAACAATGCCACACCTCCCCCTCCTTTGCCAACTTCTCTGTTTTAACTGAAACATTCCAGTGTCCAGGAGATGGAGGTCAGAAATATGGTTTCAAGGTTGTAAGTGCACCAGCAAGCAAGAAGTTGATTTGAAGTGAGTCGACTTCAACGCTGGGAGCATCCGGAATAAGGTAGGTGAACTTGCAGCATGTTTTGGTATCTGGGACTTCGATGCTGTGGCCATTTCTGAGACATAGATAGAGCAGGGACAGGAAGGGTTGTTGCAGGTTCCAGGATTTAGATGTTTCAGTAAGAACAGAGAAGATGGTAAAAGAGGGGAAGGTGTAGCATTCTTAGTCAAGGACAGGATTAGAGTTGCAGAAATGATGTTTGGGGACTCGTCAACTGAGGTAGTATGGGCTGAGGTTAGAAACAGGAAAGGAGAGGTCACTCTATTGGGAGTTTTCTATAGGACTCCGAATAGTTCCAGAGATGTTGACGAAAGGATAGCAAAGACGATTCTTGATAGGAGTGAGAGAGACAGGGTAGTTGTCATGGGGGATATCAACTTTCCAAATATTGACTGGGAACACTGTAGAACGAGTACTACAGATGGGTCAGTTTTTGTCCAGAGTGTGCAGAATGGCTTCCTTACACACTGTGTAGACAGGCCAACAAGGGGCGTGCTACATTAGATTTGGTAATGAGCCCGATCAGGTGTAACACTTGGAAGTAGGTGAACACTTTGATGATAGCGATCACAATTCTGTTACGTTTACTTTAGTGATAGAAAGGGACAGGTGTATACCACTGGGCGGGAGTTACAGCTGGGGGAAAGGCAATTATGATGCGATTAGGTAAGATTTAGGAAGCATAGGATGGGGAAGGAAACTGCAGGGGATGGCAACATTAAAAATGTGGAGTTTATTCAAGGAAAAGCTCCTGTGTGTCCGATATAAGTATTACCTGTCAGGCAGGGAGGAAGCTGTAGAGTGCATAAGCCTTGGTTTACGTAGGAAGTGGAATCTCTGATCAACAGGGAAAAGAAAGCTTATGTTTGGATGAGATGTGAGGGTGCTTGAGGGTTACAAGGTAGCCAGGAAAGACTAAAAGAGAGAGCTCAGAAGAGCCAGGAGGAGACATAAGATTTTGTTGGCCAAAAGGATAAGGGTATATGCTAAGGCTTTCTGTATAGGTATTTAAGGAATAAAAGAATGAAGAGAGTAAGATTAGGACCAATCAAGGATAGTTTTGGGAAGCTGTGTGTGGAGTTAGAGGGGATAGGGGAAGCATTAATTGAATAGTTTTCGATAGTATTCACTCTAGAAAACGACGATGTTGTCGAGGAGAATGCTGACATACAGGCTGTTAGACTAGGTGGTATTGAGGTTCACAGGAAGAGGTATTAGAAATCGTGTAGAGTGGTAAAATAGATAAGTCCACTGGGCCAGATGGGATTTATCCTAGGATCCTTTGGGAAGCCAGGGAGGAGATTGCCGATCCTTTGTCATTGATCTTTAAATCGTCACTTTCTACAGGAATAGTACCAGAAGACTGGAGGATAGCAAATGTGGTTCCCCTGCTCAAGAAGGCGATTAGAAACAATCTTGTTAATTATAGACCAGTGAGCCTTACTTCAGTTGTTGGTAAAATGTTGGAAAAGTTTATAAGAGAGCGGATTTTAATCATCTGGAAAAGAATAATTTGATTAAGGATAGTCAGCACGGTTTTGGGAAGGTTAGGTTGTGCCTCACAAACTTTATTGAGTTATTTGAGAAGGTGACCAAACAGGTATATGAGACGAAACTGGTTGATATTGATGCATATGGATTTCAGCAAGGCGTTCGATAAGGTTCCCCACAGTAGGTTATTGTACACAATGCGGAGGAATGGAATTGTGGGAGATATAACAGTTTGGATCAGTACTTAGCTTGCTGAAAGAAGACAGAGGGTGGTCGTTGATGGGAAATGTTCATCCTGGAGTCCAGTTACCAGTGATGCACCGCAAGGATCGGTGTTGTATCCACTGTTGTTCGTCATTTTTATAAACTACCTGGATGAATGCGCAGAAGGGTGGGTTAGTAAATTTGCAAAAAACACGAAGGTTGGTGGAATTGTGGATAGTGATGAAGGATGTTTTAGGTTACAGAGAGACATAGATAAGCTGCAGATCTGGTCTGAGAGGTGGCAAATGGAGTTTAATGCGGACAAGTGTGAGGTGATTCACTTCGGTTGGAGTAACCGGAACGCAAAGTAGTAGGCTAATGTTAAGTTTCTTGGTAGTTTAGAAGTGCAGAGAGATCTCGGTGTCGATGTACACAGATCCTTGAAAGTTGCCACCCAGATTGACAGGGTTGTTAAGAAGGCATACAGTGTTTTAGCTTTTAATAACAGAGGGATCGAGTTCCGGAGCCATGAGGTTATGCTGCAACTGTACAAAACACTAATGCGGCCGCACTTGGAGTATTGTGTACAGTTCCTGTCACCGCATTATAAGAACGATGTGGAGGCTTTGGAAAGGGTGCAGAGGAGATTTACTAGGATGTTGCCTGGTCTGGAGAGAACGTCTTATGAGGAAAGTCTGAGAGATTTCAGAATGTTTTCGTCAGAGAGAAGAAGGTTGAGAGTTGACTTAATAGAGACATATAAGATAATCAGAGGGTGAGAGAGTGTGGACAAGGAGAGCCTTTTTTCCAAGAATGGTGACGGCGAGCACGAGGGGGTATAGCTTTAAAATGAGGGGTGATAGATACAGGATAGATGTCAGAGGTAGGTTCTTTACTCAGAGAGCAGTAAGTGTATGGAATGCTTTGCCTGCAACGATAGTAGATTCGCCAACTTTAAGTACATTTAAGTCGTCATTGGACAAGCATATGGATGTACATGGAATATTATAGGTTAGATGGGCTTCAGATTGGTAAGACAGGTCGGACAACATCGAGGGCCGAAGGGCCTGTACTGCGCTATAATGTTCTATGATCTATAATAGAGTTATACAGATGTACAGCACAGAAACAGACCATTCGGGCCAACCCGTCCATGCTGAACCGATATCCCAACCCAATCTAGTCCCACCTGCTAGCATCCGGTCATAGTCATAGGGTCATAGAAATGTACAGTACGGATGCAGTCGCTTTAGTCCAACCAGTCCATGCCGACCAGACATCCCAACCCAATGTATTCCCACCTACCAGCACACGGGTCATATCCCTCCAAACCATTCCGATTCGTATTCCCATCCAAATACCTGTTAAGTGTTGCAATTGTACCAGCATCCACCACATCTGGCAGCTCAGTCCATTCACTTACCTCCCTCTGTGTGGAGAAGTTGCCCCATAGGTCTTTTTTCCTCACTCACCCTAAACCTATGCCCTCTCGTTGTGGACTCCTTCATTCTAGGGAAAACACTTTGTCTATTTATCCTATCAATGCGCCTCATGACTTTATGAACCTCTATAAGGTCACCCCCTCAGCCACTGAAACTCTCTGGGAAAACATGCCCAGCCTATTCAGCTTCTTCCTATAGCTCAAATCCTCCAACCACGGCAAGATCCGTGTAAATTCTTTCTGAACCCTTTCAAGTTTCACAACATCTTTCCGATCGGAAGGAGACCAGAATTGCACGCCATATTCCAACAGTGGCCTAACCAATGCACTGTTCAGCCGCAACATGACTTCTTAATGCCAATACTCAATACTCTGACCAATAAAGGAACACATACCAAACACTTACTTTACTATCCTATGTTCCTGTGGCTCGACTTTCAAGGAACTATGAACCTGCACTCCAAGGTCTCTTTGTTCAGCAACACTCCCCAAGACCTGATCATTATGTGTATAAGTCCTGCTAAGATTTGCTTTCCCAAAATGAAGCACCTCACATTTAACAAAACTCAACTCCATCTCTCACTTCTCAGCTGTTGGATCCATCTAATCAAGATCCTGTTGTAATCTGAGGTAACCTTCTTCGCTGACCACTACACCTCCAATTTCGGTGTCATCTGCAAACTTACTAACTGTAACACTTATGCTCACATCCAAATCATTTATGTAAATGACAAAAAAAAAAGTGGACACAGCATCGAACCCTGTGGCACTCCACTGGTCCCAGGCGTCCAGTATGTAAAAACAACCCTCCACCACCACCATCTATCTTCTACCTTTGAGCCAGTTCTGTATCCAAATGGCAAGTTCTCCCTGTATTCCCTGCGATCTAATCTTGTTCATCAATCTCCCACGGGGAACCTTGTCGAACACCTTCCTGAAATCCATATTGATAAAGCCCATCGCTCTGCCATCATCAGTCCACTTTGTTATTTCTCAAAAAAAACTCAGTCAAGTTTGTGAGACATGATTTCCCACTATCCCTAATCAGTCCTCGCCTTTCCAAATACAAGAATGTCCTGTCCCTCAGGATGTTTTCCAACAACCTGCCCACCACCGAGGTCAGGCTCGCTGGTCTATAGTTCCCTGGCTTGTCCTTACCACCCTTCATAAACAGTGACACCACGCTTGCCAACTTCCAGTCTTCCGCCACCTCACCTACGACTATCGATGATACAATTATCTCAGCAAGGATCACAGCAATCAATTCCTTAGCTTCCCATAACGTTTCTGGGTCCACCTGATCAGGTCTTGGGGATGTATCTTCTTTTATGCGTTTTGAGACATACAGCACTTCCTCCTCTGTATTATGGACTTTTTTCATGATGTCACCATCTAGTTCCCGACATTTTATATCTTCCAAGTCATTTTCCAGAGTAAACACTGATGCAAAAATTCTCATTTCGTACCTCCCCTATCTGCTGCCGCTCCAAAGGCCACCTTGCTGATCTATGATGGGCTCTATTCTCTCCTTAGTTACCATTTTGTCTTTAATATATTTGTAAAAACCCTTTGGATTCTCCGTAACCCTGTTTGCCAAAGTGTTCTCTTGTCCCCTTTATGTCCTCCTGATTTCTCTCTTAAGTATACTCATACTGCTTTTATGCTCTTCTCAGGATTCGCTCGATCTATACTGTCTATGCCTGACATATGTTTCCTTCTGTTTCTGGATCAAACCCTCAATTTCTTTAGTCAACTAGCATTCCCTATACGTACCAGGCTTCCCTTTCACCCTGACAGGAATATATTGTCTCTAGACTCTCATTACCTCATTTCTGAAGGCTTCCCATTTTCCAGCTGTACCCTATCCTGTGACCGTCTGCCTCCAATCAGCTTTCGAAAGTTCTTGCCTAATCCCATCAAAATTAGCCTTCCTCCAATTTAGAAATTCAACTTTTAGAACCTTCCATCAATATTTTCAAACTTTTAGAATTATAGTCACTGACCCCAAAGTGCTCCCCCACTGACACCTCAGTCACTTGCCCTGCCTTATTTCCCAAGAGTTGGTCAAGTTTCGCACCTTCTCTAGTAGGTCCATCCGCATACTGAATCAGGAAATTTTCTTGTACACACTGAACAAATTCTTCTCCATCTAAACACTATTATTCTCTATTACTCTGCATTTAATCATTTTTCTATTGCCCGTTATGTTCCTTATGCTTTCCATTTAATCTTCTCACAATTACTCTTCATTGCACCCACTACACTTAAACCTTCACTCTGTATTCAACATTCTCTCTATTATTCTCTGATTAATACTATCGCTATTGTTCTTCGTTTAATCCTACGCACTCTGGATTTAACCCTATCATTTCCCGTGCAATTAACCCTGTCTCTGCTATGGTGTATACAACTCTCTCTTCATTACTCTCTATTTCGTTCTTTTTCTATCACACTGTCTTAACTCTCCTTCCTTTTCCCCTGACCTGATCACTCACGTTACTCCCCTGCATTCAACAACCTCCTTAGTACTCTGCATTATTTCCTCTCAAATTCCACAAATGTGGTGACCCCTCATCAGGTCACTCTGCATTTATCGTTGCATAGTACAGGACTCTCACCCAGCTAGCACAAAGCTGTTTCCTAACGTGAGCAGAACCCTTGACACTCCCGTTTACATCCTGTCAGCCAGGACTCCCTGATTGTACCAGACTAACAGCCCCAGTCAGGAAACTCATATTTAATGAGATCCATCTGGCTGACCAAGTTACATTCAATCCAGCTTCCCCGTATTAACCCTCTCCCTGTGCCCCTGTAATCAGGATTGTCCCATTTATTCATTATGTACTTCTTCCCCTGTTATTTTATATTAAATCCTCACCATTTCTGTCTTTAAACCTCACCACTTGTCCTGTATCCAGTTTTCTCGCTATTACTCTCCACGTAACCCTTTCCTATTGTCTGTCTTTTCCTCTCCCCATTATTCTGTACTGAATTCTCTCTCTATTACAATCTTTAACCCTCTCTCTATCTGTATTCAAACCCCCATCATTCCAGATTATGTGTTTACTCTCTACTATTACCAGCGACTGGGTATCCCTGCCTGAACATTGCCCAAAGCTGCTAAACTTTAACCACAGCTGCTCTGTCCTGCCGCCCGTCTGACCCACGCTGGGATTGCAGATTCATCTCAGAGTGCTGGAGGAGCTCAGAAGCAGCCCCACATGGTCAGAGACAGTATCGCTGGTTGAAAGAAGAAAGACACAGCTTTAACATGAACAAATACAGTATTGATGTAAAAATAGGAACACCTATAATACACAACAACATTTACATATAAGTTTGAATAGTTCTAATATACGACAATATATAGCTATAAACTCGAACACCTCCAATACAACCAATATTTAAGTTCCAATGCACAATAATATTACATGTAAACACAATCAGCTATAACGCACAACAATATTTGTACAGATACAAAGAGCTCCAACATATAACAACACATCATGTATATTAGATACATAAACATGTAATAATGTGTATATGAATGACTTGCAGGAAGAAAGTGAATGCACTGCTGTGAAAGTTACAGATGACACAAAAATAGGAGGGTAGGTAAGTTGGGACATTGCATGTGCTTTCTGAGGTAAGGAGATGGTGCTAGTCTTCTTGAAGAAGATAGGGTCTTCAGCTTATTGGAGGGAGATGTTGAAGATGCCAGTGATTACCCCCGCCATTTGATCCATACAGGATCAAAGTGTTCTGCCAGGGAATTCCATCCAGACCCATCACTTTCCTTATGTTGACTCTCAGGAAAACTGTTCTGACGTGTGCAGCGGTGAACGAGGGAGCAGGTGTGTCTGGGGCTGTTGGGGCAGGAGTCATTGCGCCACTGGCATTCTGATCAAACCGAGCAGAGAAAGCATTGAGCGCCTCAGGGAGGGAATGTGTCTTTGTCCGCTATCTTGTTCTGCTTTATTTTGCATCCTGTAATGTTCTTTAGGCCTTGGCATAGGCAGCAGGAATCTCTTTGGTGTACATGGTCCTCTTATGTGGTCTGGTCCTCCATCTTGGCATCCCTGATGTCCCAGAGGGGGTCACATATAGATTCCCCGTATATGTCAAGCTTTTCCCACTTGAATGTTGCTCATCTGGTCTTCAGTCGGCAGTGGATTTTCTGAATCACTGAAGATTGAAGCTTGGGGAACACTCGGATTGAATTCTTCACTCCGCAGTCCTCCACGCATTTGCCCCATGTGTTGGTGGTGTTGTCTTCATCCAGGATTTCCACTGAGGACTTTAATACGGTCCAGTTGACCAATTCCAAACAGTCCCAGAGACTACAATTCATAGCCTCAGAGCAGCATTGTACTTCCTTTTGTAAAAGGTCCTCCGATTTCAGCTTCTGCTTGCAAGCTGTTTCTACGTGTCAAAGAGAAGCCTCAAGTGAAGGGGCGACCTTTGGAACTGAGACTGGAAATAATTTCTTCAGGTGATTCATCTATGGAAATCATTGCTTCAGAATGCTGTGGAGTTCAAAATATTGATTGCGTGATGATGCTGTCCCATTAGCAAGGTTTTGTGTCCTTGTTTTTTTTTAACTTAGTGTGTTTGTAAATGCAAAGGTTCTGGGATATAGAGTTTTTATGGGTTACAGAGCAAATTTCATGATAGCTAACAGAAACTGCCTCAGGCAAAAACGGGTTCAAATGTAAAAAACATCTTCAATGAAAGGTGTGTGACCAATTCTCCCATCTCTGATTCTCTCTGGTCTGGTTTAGTTTGGGTTGGTGTTTGCAAGTGGTCAGAGTTTTAAACTGCTAGTAAAAGGAACACCTACATGGAATAAGTTATTCCATGCTGAATCTCTCTCTGACATCTCTCCTGTAAGACCCTGTGTTTGACTTTATCAGTTTTGACATTGGGTGCTGTTGGAGGTTGTTGGAGGAATTTTGAACAGTCATTAAGTTGGGACAATCAGTTGGGTTTTCAGATGAGTTAAGTTAGTCAGTCTTTTGTTTGTGTTTCTTTCGATACTCTGTATATAAACTCTATTTTATTTAACCAATGAATGTTTACCTGCTCCATCAATCCTGGAATATCCAAATTACACATGCACAACACCAGCAGAAAAGTTCTGGTCTGCGCTATCACCTTAAGTTACATTTAGGTGTTCAGTCCATAACAACTGTATCACAAATAGTGAAATATGGGTTCCTGGTTGGTAAGGGAATCATGGGGTTGTGGGGAGAAGGCCGGAGAATAGAGTTGAGAAAGAGATCATTCATGATTAAATGACATAGCAGACTCGATGGGCTGAATGGCCCTATTCAGCTGCTACATTGTATGGCGGAATGACCAAGTCTATAACAACACTTATGGACGGACACAAATAGCTTCAACATGGAAAAAGTGTATGTATTGCATCCTTGTTTACACATGGAAGAAACAAGTGGAATCCTGCCTTTCTTTGAATATTTTCCTGTCTTTTTTTTCCATTACTCTTAGGTCCTTGAATTGACATAACAGTTCCGCAATCAGGGTTCAGGAGGTGCACATATTGATATTTCGATTTTTCCCAGTTTGCTGAAATGCACCATTGAGAGCAATATGTGCACAGTGACCTGCCATAAGGTTCACTTGTCCTTTTTCAGGAGAGGGAGTCTCATGATCAGACAGAGACAGAACCACACCTAGAGGGACACAGAAACACGCCCACACCCTCACATACACTCATGGTCATTCAAGCAGAAGTACATCCATACACCGAAATGCAGTCAAAGTAAGATATAGAAACATACTGACAAATTAAAAAACACATACACGCCACACATTCAACTCACAAACATGCACACGTGCACAATGACACAGTCAAACTGAAATGTGAGAATGCACCTATACAAAGACTAAAGAATTATTCCCATACCCTCACAACACACACAGGAATACAATCAGAGTCAAGAAGGGGCACACCTACTCACATCGGCTTCGGCATGCACGCGCCCATGCACACACACACACACAAACAAACATATGCAAACAGGCATACTAAAACAGATAGGAACACACCCAAGTATAGTCAGAATGCACATACGTCCACACACAATGAAATACATTCATGCTGACAGAGTTGAACAAAACTACACGCACATACATGCACACACATACATATAGACATACTCACAGAGAAAGGAACACACTCATGTACATACCGAATGCACACATATCCACACACACAGAAATGCAGTCACACTGAGAAATAGGAATGCAGGCACAGAAACACACCCACACCCTCACACACTTGCATAGACAAACTCAGAGTAACAGAAATTACACACCAACCTGCAAGAATGACAGCAACTTCTTGTACATATACAAAAACACATTCAAACACAATTACAGAACCATCCCTACAACTAGATATAGACAGAGTGACACACAGAAACAAACACAGAGAGATCCTGCTGGGGGCACAGAAAGATCATGACTTACAGACAGACAGCTAAACAGAGTCTGAACAACATACTCATTTGCTTAAACAAGAGCACAGCCAGGCAGAAACACACTCGCCAATCCCACAATAACATAATGACACTCATAAACACACAGACATCGTTTCACAGAACATATGGACACATAAAACCACATAGTCATTAAACTACAATCCCAAAAATAGCATACACACAGGCACAAACACAAAAGATGCACATGTGCAAAACACAGGCAGATATGCAATCACTCAGGTACAGTAACATACGCCCACATAAAAACATTCCTCTTCACAGAAACGATCTCAGACAGACTGAATAACTTTCCCAAATACATGTATGCATCAATCGAAATACTTCTCAACACACACAAAATGAAAGCCACTCTGACATTCATAAACGCAGTCATAATGTGTCACACTCACGGGCATGTCCAAGGACAAATGCTGAGGAGCGCGCACACACACACATACACACACACAGGTAGATCCCAACAAAGGCTAAGAAGCCCCCTCACCCCCACCCCCAACCCCCACATACACACACAGGGAGATCTCCACAAAGGAAATGAGTCTCCCTCCACCCCCACACACAGGGAGATCCTCCCAAAGAAATGAACCCCATTCCCACCCCCACACACACACAGACAGGGAGTTCCCCACAAAGGCAACGAGGAACCCTCCCCGCCTTGACATATTCACACAGGGAGATAAACACAAAGGTAATAAAGCCCCCGCGGCCCTCCCCACACACTAACAGGGATATCCCAGAAAGGTAATGAATACCTTCTCCCCGCATACGCATACACAGGGAGATCCCCACAAAGGCAATGACGTACACCTTCCTCCCTCCCCCCAACACACAGAGAGATAACCACAAAGGCAACAAAGCCCCCTCCCGGACCCCACCACAGACAGGGAGATCTCCACAAAGGCAATTAAGTCCCCTCCCCCCACACACACGCAGGGAGATTCCCACAAAGGCAATGAACTCTCCTTCCCCCCAACACACACAAGGAGATACCCTGAAAGGCAATGAACCCCCGTCCCCGCCAACATACAAAGACACAGGGATATCCCCACAAATGCAATGAAGCCCTCTCCACCACCATACCCACACTGGGCGATTCCCGCAAAGACACTGAAGCACCCCCCCATACGTACACACACGCGCACAGGGAGATCCCCACAAACGCAATGAAGCCCTCGCCCCCACCAAGCACACATATCCACACATAGGGATATCCCGACAAAGGTAATGAAGCTCCCTCCCCCAACCCCCCCCACACACACAGGGAAAACGCCACAAAGGCAATACATCCCCGCACCGCTCTCCTTACACACACACACACACACACACATACACACACACACACACACATACACACACACACACACACACACACACACACACACACACACACACACACACACACACACACACACACACAGACACCCTCACACCCTGGAAGGGAAACGTATGAACACACTTCTAACCCAGCCACAGGGAGAGTAAACGGAGATTATCAAACTCCAGCAGACTTACTTACATAATGTGTCAAAGTATTGCTGGCTGTACGTGTACACTTTGTATTTTACAAACCACTGTCTGGGGAAAGATCAGTGAATGAAGGGGTTTGAGTGAATGCAAGTGAGCATGTGCTGAACTGAGGCAACACGTGTCTGACATGGTCAATGCGAGAAAGAAGACGCCGAGAGCGAGTGAGAGAGACAGATACAGAGAGACAAGAAGGATAGACATAGAGGAAGACAGAGAGACTGACTGACAGGCAGATAGGTAGAGAGAGAGAGATGGAAGGATGCAGGCAGGGACACATACAGAGTGCGACAGAGAGATAGAGCAAGAAACTGAGAGATGGGGACAGCGCGAGAGAGGAAGAGAGGAACAGACAAAGACAGGCAGAAAGAGACAGCGAGGGAGAGACAGCAATAGCTTTATGAATGAAGTAGACAGAAGGTGGATGCAATAAACACACTCAAATACAAAAGTGCATGGAACAATAACCCATTCAGATGCGGAGATCACCAGTACCTATCTTGTTGGAATAAAGTGATTATTGTGAACTGAGCAGAGAGAGGGTGACAGTCATGGTGCAGGACACTGTTTTTGTCCCTCCCCCCTCTTCCGCTGCAAGGATAATTCAGAGACCCCTCCTGCTACAGTCTTTAACACTCATCCACAGGGCAATGCATGAAGACCGAATGTTCCAGCTGAACCCATCACTCACAGCCTGTCCATCATTTGGAATCTCTCCTGCAGCCTCTTTCCATCCTACTCTACCCCGGATAGTCACCTCTTGCTCCTTCACCTGCTGTCTGTTTGTCATAACCTTCAGTATCGTTGAAGGGGAATGCAGATAAAGTATTGCTAATGTTTTGAGGGATAATGTGGGAGGGGTGCTCAGGTGTACAGGGAAATTCGGGTTTGATGGAATAGTTGCATCAATCACGATTATCTGGGCGGGCGGGGCGATCAGAAATGAAGGGCTGAATCTCCTTTTGCTGCTCGTTGTGCGTCCCCGTGTGTGACAATCCGTCAGTCAATCAGTGATAGCAGCATGCTCCTGAGCATGGTGAATGGTGATCCATCCTGTCACTGCCCTCCCCATCCTCCAAAGGCTATTGTACTCAAATCTATGTGCTTGTGTTGATGGAATTCTGGCCGTACATCTGCAATTCCTGCAATGGGAACACTGCGGTTGCCTCTGGAACTTTCTTCGTTTTTTTTTCTAATTCATTAAGTGATGAATTTACATGACCAGTTGGTGTACTGCATTCCTGAACTTCGCTCTGAACTTAGGCAGAGTCGCTGCATAAAACAATACGTTTGTGCTGCAGCTGAAATCCTTCAGCATTTCTCCAGTGTACGCAAAACTGATGACAGGACTGTGTTTCCAAAAATCTGTTCTTTTAATGTTATAGTACAAGACGTTTGCACCATCCATGAACCTCATAAGTATGAAGCTGATGGATATGGTGAAGAGGGAAATCACCGACTTCCTCCGGCTCTCCGTCTCTGCATCTTTGTGACAGTCTCCCTTCCTCTGTCCCCTCAGGCTCTTGCGTACTCGGCTGGCAAATAAAATGTGCCTGAGCGTGAGAGTATTCATCCACAGAATTAACACGAATGGGATTAAAGGGGTCAAAATGATATCGAACCACTTAAACCCCAAACACCTGGGATCAGTAAAATAACTTGACTTTGTTTGAAAATTCCACTGAACATTGTCAATTATCCACCAAGTTTGAAACCGAAAATAAAAGGGATTTTTTTTTGAAGAGAGCAGACTGCTGGTTGCAACCAGAGCCACAGCCAAGGCTTTCTCTATCCAATAATTTTTCTTCGGTTTCAGACAGGAAATGGTCACAAAACGTTCAAAGGAGAAAACGACAGTGAATCAGACAGAACAGTCTGTGGCTGCACGAGCCAAGGCAAAGACAGCACTGCACACAGGGGTGATATTCAGGAAAGACCCTGGGTACTAAAAGTATTTAAATTGCAACAGAATGATCTCTGTAAGAAGGAACAGGAGATCCCATGTTACCATGGCCAACAGGCAGCGCACGGTGCAGTTGGAGAGGCCGCATTTTCCCCGTGCGAGAACCAAAACCGCCAGGAAATTAACTGAAAGACAGAGGAGGTAAAATGCAAATCAGAAATTAATGATCAAACTTTTTCTGCTTCGATTCAGAGAGCAATAGAAGATCTCAGCACCTAACTGGGGCCGCTGGACGTGTTCAGATATCGATTTTGAATATGAAAAACTTCAATGGCCTGACACATTGTTTGAAGCAGCTCAATCCTGTGTTTGACTCCTTGTGGGCAGGCAATCAACAGATGCCAGAGGGCATCATTTTTAAGATGAAAGGGAAGATGTTAAGAGTGGTTCTGAACAATATGTTTTCACCAAGAGAATGGTGAGGGTGTGGTAATTCATTGCCTGCGAGTAGCGTGGAAGCAGGAAACCTCACAACCATTAAAAACTACCTGGATGAACACATGAAGCTTCATAGTATTTGAGACCACGTGTATAGTGCTAGAAGCTGGGGAGGGTGTATATTTCGTGTAGGTTTTATAGCACAAACTGGGTGGCACGAACGACCTCTTCAGTATCATTGGATTCGATTATTCGAAGAATTACTTCTGGAGGAAAATTGGGAAGTGAAGCATTTTAATGGAATAACTTAAAGAGATTTGAATGCTGAAAACATGAAACAGAATCAGATATAACTGGCAAAACCCAACAGAAAGGGCAACATCTGTGGGGACAGAAACAGAGTTAGCGGAATCACTGTTCATCAGACCATTTTCATATAAACACGGGTCATTGAACTCAAAACACCATCTCAGGTTTCTGCCCACACAAGACCCTATAATTTCAACCAAAAACACAAGGATTCATTTCTAACATGGAATTGAGGTTGAAAGTGTTCATATTCACCTACAATGGAACATTTGGTAAACAGCTCCTCACTTACCGGGCATAGTTGGAGTCATAAAGATGTACAACATAGAAACAGGCCCTTTAGCCCAAATTGTTCATATAGTTCAAATATCCTAAATTAATCTAGTCTCATTTGCACCCAGCTCCCTCTAAACATTTACCCATCCTGATAACTTTTAAATGTAATTATACCAACCACCATCATATCCTCTAGCAGCTCATTCCATACATGCACCACCCTTTGCATGAAAAACCTGCCTCTTATCTTCCTTTTTACCCCCTCACCTTAAATCTACCTGCTTCAGTTTTGGACTTCCGCAACCTATGGAAAAGAACATTTTCACTTACCTTGTCCATGCTCCTTATGGTTTTGTAAACATCTATAACTCACCCGTCAGGCTCTGACACTCCAGGGAAAACAACCCCAACTTACTCAGCATCTCCCCATAGCTCAAATACTCCAATCCGGGCAACATCCATTTGAATATTTTCCGAACCGTTTCAAGTTTCAAGACATCTCCCTGTTGGGGAAGACCAGATGTGCACACAATATTCCAAAAGTGGCCGAACCAATGTCCTGCACGGAGACAACATAATCTCCCAATTCCAATACTCAGTGCTCTGAACAGTAAATGAATGTATAGCAAGCGTCTTCTTCACCATCCTGTCTACTTGAGACATCGTTTTCAAGGATCAATGAACCTGCACTCCAAAATCTCTTCTTTCAGTAACATTCTCCAGGACCTTACCATTAACTGTACATGTCCTGCTCTGATTTGCCTTTCCAAAATGTAGCACCTCACATTCAGCTAAATTAAAATCTATCTGTCACTCCTCAACCAATTGGCCCATCTGAGAAAGACCCGTTGCACACTGAGAAAAGTTTTTCGCTGACCACTCCAACTCTAATTTTGGTGGCATCTGCAAACTTACCAACTGTATCTCCAATGTTCACATCCAAAGCATGTATATGAATGACGAAACGGCGTGGATTCAGCAACGATCCTTGTGGCACACCACTGGTCAGAGGCCTCCAATCTGAAAAGCAACCCTTCACTACCACATTCTGTCTTCCACCTTCAAGGGACTTCTGTTCAAAAGGTTGTATCTCCATTATGTCATTGTAATCTAACCTTGCTAACTACTCTGTCATAAGGAAACTGATTGAATGCCTTCCTGAAGTCCATACAGATCATATTCGCCGTTCTGTGTCATCAACCCTCTTCGTAACATCTTCAAAAAAACAGAATCAACTTCGTGAGATATATCTTTCCATACACAAGGCCATGTTGACTGTCGTTACTCAGTCATTGTGAATTAAAATGCATGTAAATCCGTTCTCTGAGTATTCCCTCCAACAACTTGCCCACCACCAATATCAAGAACAAAAGTTTATAGATCCCTGGATTTTCCTTGTTACCTGTCTTCAATCGTGGCACCACGTTAGTTTACTTCCAATCTTCTGGCATCTCACCTGTGACGATCGATTATACAAATATCTCAGCAAGATGCCAAGCAATCACTTCCCCAGAGTTCTAGGGTACATCTGATCAGGTCCTTGGGATTTGAACACCTTCATACGTTTTAAGACGTCCAGCGCCGCCTCTTCTGAAATATGGACATTTTTCAAGAAATCGTCATCTATTTCCTCTCATTCTGTATCTTCCATGTCTTTCTCCAGAATGGATAATGATACAAAGATACTCAATTAGTATTTCCCCCATCCCCAGCATTTCCACACATCGGCGGCCTTGTTGATCTTTGAAGGATCCTATTTTTTTCTTTAGTAAGGCTTTTGCCTTTAATATATTTATGAGACCCCATTGTTTTCTCCTCAAAACTATTTGCAAAAGCCATGTCATGTCCCCTTTTTGACCTCCTGATTACCCTCCGAAGTATACATCTTTATACTTTCCTAAGTATTCACTCGACCTCTACGATCTATATCTGACAAATGTGTCCTTCTTTCTCTTACCAAAACATCAATGTTTTTCGTCATCCAGCATGGCCTATGCTTACCAGCCTTGCCTTTCATCCGAACAGGAAGATACTGTCTCTGGATTCTTGTTGTCTCATTTTTAAAGTCTCCCATTCTCCCCTGTCCCTTTACAAGAGAACATCTGTCCCCAGTCAACCTTTGAAAGTTTTTGCCTGGTACCATCAAAATTGGCTTTTATGTAATTTCGACTTTTAAATCCGGTCTATTCTTTTCCATCAGTGTACTAAAACTAAGAGAGTTATGGTCGCTGACTCCAAAGTGCTCCACAACTCACACCTCAGTCACTTGCCCTGCCTTATTTCCTTAGTTTTGTGCCTTCTCTTTTAGGCCCATCCGCATATTGAATCAGAAAATGTTATTGTACACACTTACCAAATGCCTCTCCATCTAAACGCTTAACACTTCGGACGTATCAGTCTATGTTTGGAAAGCTTAAACTCCCACCCATTCCCCACCCTATTGTTCTTACAGAGATCAGAGATTTCCTTACAAAGTTGCTCTTCAAATTCCTGCTGACGGTGTGGAATGGGTCTATAATACAATCCCAATAAAGTGATCATTTCTTTCTTACTTCTCAGTTCAACCCAAACGACTTCGCTGCATGTATTC
This sequence comes from Hemiscyllium ocellatum, assembly GCF_020745735.1. NCBI lineage: Eukaryota > Metazoa > Chordata > Chondrichthyes > Orectolobiformes > Hemiscylliidae > Hemiscyllium > Hemiscyllium ocellatum. Next base: position 6,064,114 of record NC_083440.1, on the reverse strand, counting down.
CGAGGAACATCCTGTGAGCAAAGCCGTAATGCCATACCTTATCAAATACACAACGTCTCCTCTTCTCTTGCTCCCCCTTTCTTTCCTTTCCACCTCCTTTGTATTCTGCAACATTAAGCTGCCAGTCTTGTCCACCCCTAAGCCACATCTCCACAATTGCTATGATTTCTAAATCCCATTTTTCTAAACATTCCCTAAATTCATCTGCCTTGCCTATTTGGAATCTTGAACTGAAATAAATTCAGTTTAATTCATCAGTCTAACTCATTCTCTGCTTTGTTTCTGCCTGCCCTAACTGTTTGACTGCCTCCTTTTCCCAAACGTACCAATCTCAGACTGATATTTTCCTCACTATCTCCCTGGTTCCCACCAAGTATCCTGGTTCCCCGTGCCCCACACACCCATACCTTATTATTTTAAATCTATTTGAGCATCTCGAGCAAATCTCCCTGCTAGTATATTAGTGCCCTTCCAATTCAGATTCAATCCGTCCTCCTCATGCAGGTAATTTCTCCCCCAGGTTCCAGTGATAACAAAATGTGAACCCTTGTCCCCTGCAGCAGTACCTCAACCACGCATTCATCTGCTTATCCTTCTAGTCCGACGCTCACTAGCTTGTGGCACTGAGGATTATCCAGGTATGACTACGCTCAAGGACCTCCTTTCAAAATCCTGCCTAACTTCTTATATCCTGCCTTCAGAATTCCCTCTTTTTTCCTTCCTATGTCGTTAGTTCCAATGTGCATGATGACTTCCTGCTGGTGTCACGCCTCTTTGAGAATATTCTGCACCTTGTCCAAGAGATCCTTAATCCTGGCAGCAGCAAGACAGCACTCCACTTTGATTTCTCGCTGTTGGCCACAGAAACGTCTATCTGAGCCTTTGACTACCAGAACTGATCGTTTGGAAACTGACGAACTGCTTGTTACATTGGAGCCAGAATTTATACCAGAAACGTGGCTGTTCATGTTGCTTTCCCCTTACTGTCTATCACCCCCAACGTTTTCCACAAAAGCACACTTGTTTAAAATGGGTGTTACCACCGGAGATTCCTGCACTATGCGCCTCCCTCACCTACCTTTCCTCGTGGTAACCCAGCAAACTGATTGTATTTGTGGTTATTTTCTCTTCCTATAAGTGCTATCCATCACACCCTGAGCACCTATACATTCCTCATTGCCTCAAGCTGCTGCTCCAATCCAATCCATGTGATCTGATGGGATTCACAACCAAACGCACTCACTGTAGATCCTAATCATCAATAACATGGAAGCTGTCCAGAAAATCCCACATCCGACAGGAAGATTATATCACTCTACTGAAGGCCACCATTGCGGCTGAACAATCTACAGACCCAGAAAATATCACCGTCTTACTGCGCGAAAATGCGCAGCTCCAGGCTAAGTTATTGCCTATGTTTTTTATTTTCACATTTTCGTCAAGAGACAGACCTGAATAAAACATAAACCCAAAAAGAACTCACTCTACTCACTTTGGTAGATTTACACAAAAAAATGTCAGTAAGATTACAAGTAAAAGCCTGTGCCATGAATTCTCCCACATAGGTTCCTCCAGCGTCAACTGAGATTTTCGCGTAGTTGCTTTTTCGTACATGCATTTTGATGCCCAGAAATACATGAACTCTAAAAGCAAAGGCAGTAGCTGTGCAGATTCACTGCTGTGGCAAAAGTGAGGACTGCAGATAATGTAGGTTTAGAGTTGAGAGTGTGGTGCTGGAAAGCGCAGCAGGTCTGGAAGCAGCTTAGAAGCGGAACAGTCGATGTTTCGAACATTCCTGATGAAGGGTTTTTGCCCAAAACATCTATTTTCCTGCTTCTTGGACGTTGTCTAACGTGCTGTCCTTTTCCAGCACCTCACTCTACATTCACTGCTGTGTCAGATAGCAGTGCACGTTTGTCTGTCTCTCTCTTTCGCTGACCATGTGATCTCTAACTTTGTCTCTCTCCCTCCTTTTTAAATTACCGTTGCTTAGGTCTTTCTTTTCCCCAAATTTCGAAAACAATGCAATAGCTTATAAAACAGTAATTACTCTTCCTGGAATTAATGAAAATCAGCTCTGCCACCGAAGATCCCGCAAAGAAGGAGCAGCTCTTTCGACTGCAATCTTTGCCCGTCCTCCATGTACCTTTTGTCATCTGGTCACTACAATAGAAAAATCATGAGTTGTTGCACCTGAGAAGATATTATTATTATCATCTGACGGCTAATGCTAACAGATCTGAGAAAGGTTTGTTTCATCATTAAAGGCACAATCCACGATAGAAGCCCCCTCTCTGTGAGTATAAACTGAGGATTTGTGAACTCCCTGAATCCCTCATAGGTTGCTGTGGGGAGTGAACAATTCCTTGTCATTTTTAGCAAATGATTTATTTTTTCTTGTACATTCAGTCATCAAATAATGCAAAATGCAAATCGAGAACTGTAATCGCCTCACTTCTCTTCTGACTCCAGCTGATTAATTACAAATCAACCCAGATCCTTGACAGAAATCCAGTCTGATGGGTCATAATCTTATTGGTTTTGATTTAACAAAGTGATCACTTGCTGAATTATAAACACACAATGCTGCAAATATTGGTTCCACAACAAAACAGAGATTTATTTCAAAAGGAATGACGATAAAATAAAACGACAGTCTGGATGAGAGTGGTGCTGGAAAAGCACAGCAGGTCAGTCAGCATCTGAGGGAAGGAAAATCGACATTTCGGGCAAAAGCTCTTCCACTCAAATCTAGACTGTGATTTCCAGCATCTGTAGTACTTGTTTTTACCCGGATAAAATACAATAAACCAAACTACGTACTTGTTATGCAGATTCAAAAGCAATGAGGACACAGTAAATGTATAACTCTCTTTAACCCCCCAAAAATATATAAATGAAACAAAAGGACATGAATTTTTATATCATACAAAACACGAATCTCGTTGTCGTTACAAAGAAACAACCCTTACATAACATTCACACCAGAATCCCGATATCTATCAATCGGTTAAATGCTTGCAAACTGGAACTGCAGTGAATTCTTCATGGCGCTACCACATAACTGAGTGTCAATGTACACAACCTTAAACAATCTCTTCAGAGATTTTTCTTGTACCAACATTTCTGTCTGGTACCAATGCAACATTATCATTCGAAGGCAATGTAATTGACAAAAACTCTCATTTCCTTCGCATGAGCAAACATCTACACATCTAATCATTTCCGTGGTCTGACTGGAACTAAAAGAAATGACAAAAATGATATCAGTGAAAGCAAATCTCTCTCAGTTAAGTGTTTCTTCCTCCATCGCGTATTCCAGAACTCTCCAACATATATTTCAGGCTCCATTAATAACATGCTGGGTTGCATTCATCAAAAATAAACACAGGTTCACTCATGCACCAAGCCATTGAGCCGAAAACCAAACCTCAAACGCAATTTTTAAAACAAAGTTATGGTATTGCAGAAATAACTTGAACTTCAGATGCACAGATAAGCCCGCTGCTTATTCACTCAACAAACCAGAACAAGATGCAAATTAACTGATTTTGCAAACTGCACATAAAAATACCACGGCTTATATTTTTACAAAGTGATTCATTTTATTAATTCCACCGAAAATCTTCATACTCTTCGATTGAAATGGAGATTTTTGGATGGTTCCCAGAAGAGAGGAATAATTTCCCAGGCAATGCCTGTGGAACCTACGATGATGTGGATTCCACGGGGTCCCTGTAATCTGAGACTATATTACTGATTGTCTGCCACTGTGTGACTTTTGGGCAATATGCCATGTGTCATTGTTAGTGGCAGAGTGAACCCGCAGAGAATCCTCAGACAGATTTACACAAATTCAAAGTTGCAAGGCACTTACCGGGAATTGTGACAATCGGAAGGCTCGTGACAAATATTTTCAATATAACATAAATTGAAAACGTCATCTTCTTCCTCAATCACTTTGTGATGTCAATTTATCTGTACTCAATGCCGAGGTGATAATGTCTCAAAGCCTTTCATTCATGTCTGCTGGCATCGTCTCGGGGACTGTTACATTACAATGTGGTTCAATCAATTTATTTGCAAAATTGGACAAACAGGTGACAGCGGTGTGTTAACTCCCAGTTGTCACAGAGCACTTTTAGAACCGATGTGTATTGGATGATGAAAATCTCAAATGGTCGACAGCAAACATTGGAAAATGAATATTGAAGAAACTTATAGAATCCTTACAATATAGAAGGAGTACAATGGGCCTATCGAGTCCACACTGACCCTGCAAAGACTATCCCACCCAGACCCACCCGCTGTCCCTGTGAGTCAGCAGAGCTAAGCATTGAGCCACCGTGCCAACCTGTCCACCAGCATTGACACCCCAACACCATCTGTCGAACAATGAAATCTCATTTTACTTCAATGTCATCCTTCCCTTATCTTTGACCATTTGGAAATTAAATTCCGGTTGTTGAGTGTCACTCTTTGAGAAACGTTCTCCACAATACTGGGATGTGACTTCCCTGGTTATCAGCAGCTGCTCTGTGAAGGGATGATAGTTGGTTAATGGAGACGACACATTTAATGAATCAAACATCATGATTGAATTCCTCACCATCCAAGATACAGCGTCTGTATCAAACATAACTCCTCCAGTGCAGACAATAATTGAAGTCAATAATCACTGAAAATGCCCTCAAAAACTTTGCAAACTCCAATCCATACAGATCCTTCTCCTGGGATACGAATGTCCTGGACATTTTGCAAAGGAGACCCTGAGACACACCTGACCTGTTCAGAAGCACATGGGCCTGAGTCATCCTCCCTTCTCTGCAGTGTACTGAGCATGTACAGAGAAGAAACTTCAAACATCTAACTGATGGTGGATTGGAACAGTTTCAAGCGAGATGGAGGAATGAGGCTGGGGAGGGATTTGTACACTCAAGCTGAAGAAACTTCAAAATCTAGAAATGTTTGAGAAGGAGTCACTTTTGTGAATCAGCCCTGCAGTGATGGGAAATGTGTCTTGTTGTGAGGACTGATAAAGTACGGAAAACAGAGATCAGGAATAAATCTGTCATATTCATGTTCTTCGGCTGATATTAGTGAGTACCACAATTATTATTCCTCGTGTCACAACCATTTATAATCTGTATCCATGACTGAGGTGATAGGATCATGTGTTACGTTGGTGATAACACAATGTTAGGTGGACAGTAAAGGAGGAGAGAGGAAGACTGAGAAAGGGAAGGACAAATTCAATGAGTGAATGAGCACAAAAAATAGTCTGTGCAATATAATGTCGAGAAATGTGAAGAATTCTTCAACTATTTCAATCTTGGAAAGATTTCAGGCCACCAATAACTTTTGGATGGCTATTCGAGTCGTAAATCAAGAGGCAACAGGAATCCTTCTGTTCCATTCATTGCCAGTAGTTTCTATTATTCTCTTGAACTCTTTACCCTTCCAAATTTGAGGAATTCCACCCTGGGTATACGTCATTTCTGTCCCTCATATTGAACCCTTGCTGTTCAGTTATCATTTTGGTTAATCGATGCTGCACTCAAAGAGACATGGACTCAAAAGTTATTTTTTTTTCTCCACTTATAAAGTCAGTTTGGTGCTGTGTTAACATCAAGTTGCAGTAGTGCTAAGAGCTAAATTGATTGATTCTTTCAGAATCATCCGTCGTAACTTGACAGAGTCCAAGATGGTCTATTGTTCAAAAGTGCCGAGGGTCGATAACATTACATAATACCTTCGGCACACTTTTGTGGTGGGGTGGGCTGTGAGTGGGACAGGGAGAGGGAAAGTGTGGTAAAAGAGTAGATCCTCGTCCACATTGGCGCCAACCCTTCAGAATCTTGCATCCTTGTCTTCAGGACCAAACGCTTCACTCCCGTGCATCACAGATGTAGGGACAGAGTTATTTCCAGCATGTCAATTTTTTTTTCATTTTCGGTGGATCCTCAATAACATACTTGTTAAGAAACATAGTCACTAGCGAAACACTTTTTTAAAATCTTGTCTTTATGATAAATTGCAAGGTATTTATTCAGAAACAGACTGAAACAATAAATCAATAGTTTGAACTGTTCAGGACCGCCCAAGTACCTAAAGCCAAAATGCACATTGAAATGTTTAGTTAATACCATCCAGCAGCATTGGATTGACACAAGAGCACAGATGTAAGCATGCAGATATCTGTTATATATTTTCCAAAAATTACGAACACAAAGTAATAGCATTATGTCTCAATATTATTGCATTTGGAAGAATGCCCATAAAATGCTCAAATTGTTTAATAAGTTGGGGAATGAAGAAATTTAATTTGAAACTCAGAGCCCTGAAGCAAACTAAAAACAACGCCAAGGAATTGATGCATAAATGGGCAAACGTAGACTGAGTTCTCAGTGGATAGGCAATGGCTAAAGAGTATGAAACATCTTAATGAACCACAACACTAATTCAGTCACCTCTAGGATTATAATCAAACAGGAAAGGTGACAATGGGCGGCGCTGCCTGATTCCAGGACTGTTCGGGAAAGTTTCTGATTCCCACCCATTTACTCAGACTGCCCTAACGCTGTTGATGCAGAGTAGTCTCTACCAATTGCAGGCCTCGTCCCCAACGCCAATTTTGAAGATTACGCCCCATGTTCTGGTGTGCGATTTCCTGTCAATGGCCTTCTCCTGGTCGAGGCTGGTAAGGCAGGTTTCTAACCTCTCTAACCCACATGTGGACGATTACATCGCTGAGGAGTACGAGACATTACATCACAGGTTTGGTCGGGGCCAATCCTTGATCCCACAGCAGACCTGACCGAATTGGCGATGATCTCAGGCAGTATTCTGTAAACTGCATGGATTAGTAAAACCAGTCGTCAGGCCGTGCTAGTCCCCCTTCTAACTGTCGATGAGAGGGATGATAACTTTCCTGTTGTATTCATACAGGCTACCTGTTCGAAGCATAAAGTTATCCACTTCCAGCGGGTCCAGGCCAATCAAGTGCCACAGAGGTGAAATCAACTCAGGTGGGCAGCCGTCGCCTCTGGAAGTTCTACTCTTTTCTAAGGTCTTGAGGGTTTTGTTCAGCTTCGACAGAGGTAACGGCTGGTGCAGACTCTCCAGTCTGCTGTCGTCTAATTCCTTCGTGACAGAGAGAGGAACAAATGTGAGGCCGAGCTGGCTGTGCACTTGGTGTCATCGAGAAGAATTTGTTCTTCCCGATGGTCTCTCTCTCTCTCTCTCTCAGTAGAAACCATTTTAATACAGAGTCATCCGACAATTCGCCCCAAGGCCTGGCTTCACAAACAAACAAAGATTGTTTGGTCTTTTCCTTTTACCACAAGTTGTCTCAAACGTCACAAGTCATCCTCAGCAAACAGTTCCCAGTTCACAGCTCGAAGCCCATTTTATTAAAAGAATGCAAATAACAAAAAGTTAGTGAAGGGTCTATCAACTCTGGCCCCATCATTTCTAGTTTAGTGTTCACCTGCTCCTTTGTAAAGTCCCTGTGTGTACATTAACAGAAAGGTTTTAGAGGAATATAGGCTGAATGTGATTTAGCATATCTGATCGGCATGGATGAATTTGATTTGATTCAATTTGATTGATTTATTGTCACGTGTACGGAAATGAACTGAAAAGCTTTGTTTTTGAGCAGTACAGGGAGATCACACGAAGCAACGATGTACAGAACAAAAGATTTTGACAGAGGCATACCGGTTATATTGCATAGGGCGTACAAGAGAGATCAGCGTTAGAAAGATCAGCATGACTTGAGTCAAGAAACTCCATTCAATAGTCTAATAATAGCTGGTCAGAAGCTGTGCCTGAACCTTTTTGTGTATGGCCAGGTTTCTGTACCTTTAGCCTGACGGAAGAATTTGTTGTGCATCACTACCGAGGTGGCAGGGGTCTAATGGAGTCCATCGATGGAAGTTTGGCTCATGCAATGCCCTGGGTTGTTAGGATGTCATTCTGGAATGAGGTAGCATATTGATGCAGATAATGCATTGTTTGAATGAACAGCAACAGCTGTTTTATTTTTCTGATTTACAGCGTCCGCAGTTGCTTTGGTTTTGTTCAGCCCCTTCGCCAACTTGTTACACCGGAGGAGGCATTTCAGCAGGGGGAGCCAATGGCCTAATGGAATTATCACTGGACTGTCAACTCAGAGTCTCAGGTAATGTTCTGGGAACCCGGACACAGCAGATGGCGGTATTTGAATTCAGCAAAAGTCTGGAATTAAAGAGACCAAAGACGACCGGTTGTCGGTTCACTCATATAAAACTGCTATCCTTTCCTCTGCACTCCAGACACACACAACGTGGTTGACACTGACCCTCCCTGCAATTAGGGATGAGCAAAAATGCTGGTGCTCGCCAGCGACGCCCCCATTCCCTGAATGAATGAAAACAAAGCCTCTACTTGAAATTGTAACAGAGGAATTGGAGGAGGCAATTTCCACAATTTTTGAAATGGTTTAGGTGACCACCAGAAGACCGTTCATCCCCTCTCATGTGAGGACAAGAACAGCCCACACTGTTCGACTTGAAAAAGCCAAGGCTCGCGGGAAAGGGAAGGTGAGAAGAGAGGGAATTTTTGTGAAGTTCAATTACAATTGTATTGGGAATGAAGAATAGTCGGTGAGGTGGATAGTAGGGATCCTGGGAGGAAATGCAACAGGGAGGGAACTAAGTGTGTCAATGTACAGAGTGTGAGCAAGGCTCAATTTGGAATTTAAAGGGATGGGACAATTTGTTGATAGCTTATCGGAATACAGTGCTCCTCCTCACAATACAGACGAAAGGTGAAAATCATCTATATTACATTGCACAACTCCGCAGTATATAATCATCAATATTATCCTGTATACATTCCACTTTCTTCCCCAGTGTTTAATTGTCTCCCGATTACTCTGTCTTTCAATTTTTTCTCTCTCCCTCTCGCTCTGTATTTAAGCCTTTGTTCATATTCCATTCTCTCTGTTCACTACCTGGTATTTAAACCTCTTCCTATTAGATTTCACTTTTTTTAATTGTACACGATCATTATCTATATTTAATCTTCTCTATTTCCTTGTAGTTACTCATCTCTCTTCCTTTCTATTCAGCCCCCTCTGTTACTCTCTGTTTAATCCAGTCCCTAATACTTTCCATTGAGTTTCCTCATAATTGCTCTCCATTGCACACCCTCGATGTAAATTTCACACAAGACAATCATTAGCCTTCCCTTTGTATTCACCTTTCTCCACATTACTCGCTAATTAGCCATCTCACTATTGCATTTCATTTAATCCTCTTGACTAGAGCATCCGAAACCTGAATACAAGCTGAGGTAACTAGTTGCTTTCAGGAAGAACCACTAAATACATATTGGAACGAACATAGGTGTAGCTAAAATGGCTTCTTAACGCAAATAATATAACAAAATGGCTTCGAGGCTGCAAATTGACAATTCTGCTTAAAGCTGCATAAAATGGCTCTTAATCCTGCTAAAGCTGCATGACTGACTTGACCACAGTCTGTTTCAAAAAATGATTAGCAGACAATGCTTCCTTTGCAGCATAGAAATAACTAGACCAGACACTGGCCATCACGACTGACCTTCGAGTGCAGGGCAAAAACTCGGTGTATGAGATAAGAATGGCTAAAATTTTGAAAAAGAAATTTTGTGGAGGTTTTCTACTGGGATACCCATAGACAGACTGAACCACGATGCACGTTCAAGGTAAAACCGATTATATCCAGTGCCCTCGCGGTCCCCAATGCCGTGTGCCAGCCCTGGCCCTGGTTTTAACTATGGAAATGTGGCCACTGGGGCATGATGCGTCTTTTAGGTTAACTTGGAACTTACGTGGGGAATCGGCATGCTTGCGTCCGAGCAAAACGATAATCTGCTAATTTACACAGATTCCTCATTGTGCTCTTGATGTGATCCAAGATTTTGGAGCCTTGTGGGGACATAAAATATTTTCAACACACATATGGCGGCGTTTTGTCCAATCAATCTGGCCGTTTTCAAGGTGTTCCGCTCACCCCGTGGTAATTGATACAGTTTCCGATGTAATCGTTAAGTGGATCCAGCTGCCAAGCAGCCAGCCTTACCCTCCAAACCTCTGGTCCCTTTGGGTCCCCAGTAAAACTCAGAAAGAGACAATATGCGGTTAGGCATGCCAAATATGTGTAAAGTACAGAAATCACAGTGGAAAACCCCTGACGAAGAACACAAACTATGGCCTCAGATTGGGTACTCTCTCGATACACAAACCAAAATGTGGGTGACCCCTGCTGGACAAGTTTGTGTTCTTTCCTTGTTGCTGCCTATTTTACTTGATTTTATGCATCTTTGTACACAACTGGTCAAGGAGAGAATGGTTCATACACGATTACAAGGGACACGCTGTGGCCTCCAAACTCGATGGAAGGGGCCCTTCCAGGCTCTCCTCACAACCAACTGCTGATAAGGTCACTGGGCACCTCCATCAGACGATTCCTTTGCAAGGCGGGGTGATGATGAAGATCGAACTTACCTTGCTATATGGACTCGTCACCGCCGGCATTGGTGCTCAAGAAGAGATGTGTGATCCTAAGCAACCAGAGACTTTTTGTGCCGAGAGACTGATTCCTTCGATTCATGGAATATTACCAAGAATGTTTGTCACAAAGATCAACTGCATAAAGAAGATTGGACAGCTCGTTTACTGGACTAGTCTCAATGGTATTTACCCTGTCAAGGTGTGTTGCGCCAGTTTGAGAGCAGTTGTGATATGAGCGGCCCTAAAAGCCTGGCTTCTATTCAAAGAGGTCTAAATTGGCACATCGCAAAATAAAAAAAGGGAATTATTATCCTTCACTAACAATTTGTTACCTCAAAGTTACAATGAACTATTTGACCTGGATGAAGTCGTCTCTTTGACCACTTTCTCCCCTGCAACCCCATCCCAACGGAGGGGTATGGACTGCTTCTATGTCGTTTACTGGACATAATATTTTTTACTATGCCTTCTCGCCACCTGCTTGTTGATTTTTTGACTGTTCCGTGGTAGCCTCTCCCAATTGTAAAGACAGAATGGAATTGGGATACACTTCCGTGAATGTGTCTAAGGCTATTCCGTGCACCTTGATTTAATGTACCAACCGTGACAGATCCCCTCTGGGGCCTCGCATCTCATGCATATGCCTACGGGAGAAGTGTGTCTCTGTAACCCTGTTAGTACCGATATTCAGGCCCTTTTGGTATGGTTAACACCACCATCAACCTTCGCTATGAGACACCTAATGGCACCTCCGTCTTCCCTATTGTTGGATGGAAGGAACCAGTCTGGGGCAATAACCACATCTCTTACCGTAAGACACACCACATTTGCATTGAGCAGTTTTCATCTTCAGCGTTTTGTACAACCACATTTTGGATTCAGGGACTACACATATATTCGGGAAAATCACAAAGACAGGCTTATTTCTCATTGCAAGCTCGCTCCATTATCTATACTAAACCTGGTTACTATTTTTTCAGCCAAGGCAAAGCGACCAATTTTCTTGTTCTTGATGAAATAGTTATTCCCCGTTCTTTAGCTGTAGAGACACGTATCCCGACTACTGTTCCCTATCCAACTACCTGATAATGAGTTTGGGATTTCTCTGCCAAATGTTCAATTTCATCTGAGTTTCACGTGCATTGGAGGGTTGCTCAGGCTTTGGAAAACACTGAAGCACACTCTGTGGACTATGTATTTCTTAGTACTTTTTCCTTCGGAGCATCTTGTGGAATTAGTAGCTATCTAAATCGAAATTATCTTATTTGTGGTCTCACTCTCTTGGGAAACGAGTCAGCTTTGGCCTTAGCAATAGTTTAGGACATGCTTTGAGCATTACTCCTACTTTCCCAACAAAACCAATATGCCCTCGACTACCTACTCGCTAAAGAGAGTGGTAAAGGGCAGTGTATGTTAGGGTTACTGACCTCATCAACAATATTAACAACCATGTAGATAACATCCACAACTTCCTCACTTAAATGACTGAAGGTACGGAATGGGGAGATTTGGGTTTTGGCTCCTGGTACAACTGTTTGATAAGTCTGGCCATGTATATTGTTATTGTTTTAATTTGCCTCTTTAATGGCGTTGCTATTACTAAATGTATTATTGCTAAGCGAATAACTTCTGTTGACAACATCAGTTCTCTCCATAAAATGCTTCTTCTCCGTCCAAATGATGACGAGGTGGTTCCTCGGAGGAGGAGAAGGAAGTAGTTCATTCTCTAGCGTACATTTGATTGGACTGATCTAATCTGGTTAGAACAGAATGGTGCTACAAAAGCACAGCAGGTCGAGCAGCATCCGAGGAGCAGGAAAATCGACGTTTCGAGCAAAAGCCCTTCATCAGGAAGCTGATGGTATCATCATGGCATCTAATCTATGCCCTCCCATAATATGGTGTGGTCATGGAACGACCAAAGTGGGGAGATGAGGATCTGAAAACTGAAAACAGGCTGAGGTAACTAGTTGTTGTCAGGAAGAGCCACTTTAGACATATTCTTACTAACTTAAGTGGAAATAAAATGGTTTCTTTATACGAGCAACGTAACAAAATGGTTTCTCCTTTGCAAATTGCCAATTCTGCTTAAAGCTGCTTAAAATGCCTTTTAACCCTGCTAGAGCTGCATGACGGAATTGACCACAATCTGACTCAACAAAGATTAGGAGACAATGCTTCCTTTACAGAACAAAAATAATAGACTAGATAAGACACGACTGGCTATCATAACTAACATTCAAGTGCAGGTGAAAAAACTTGGTTCAAGAGATACGAATGGCTTACGTTTTGGATAACAAAGTTGGTTTCCAGCAAATATCATTGGGTTAAGTTGCTGTTAAAAAAAATTGTTAAATTGATTGGTAACTGTTTGAATGAACTGGACGATTGTGGCCTGTAAATCTCTTTAAGAAAAGTGTAAAGATGTCTTTCTTTTAAGCGATGTGCGCAGTTCCTCTAAGGAACATGTAAGTGTTTAACCTCTGTGTTTCTGAATGATCTGTGCCCGGCTGTGAGTAATAAAATGTAAAGTCTTAAAGAGCCAGACCAATGTCGTGTTTATTGACCGATCACGGAATAGAGAAGCACCCCCCGACATGCCCGGATCAGAACTTTGCACTCTGTCCTTTGCCTTGTCATCAACCCTGTCCTGCTATCCTGCATTCAACACTCTCCTCATCACTGTCTATTTATTATGTTTCTATTACTCGATGCTAACTCCCTGCCATTTTCCTTGAACTGAACACTCATTTTGCTGCCCTGTATTCAACACCTGATCTATGACTCCATGATATACTCTCAAGTTCCACAAAAGTGGTAATCCATTATCAAGTCACTCTGCAATTGCGTAGTACATGATACTGATCCAGCTGACAAAAAGCTGGTTCCTGGAGTCCACAGAACCTCCGACACTCGTGTTCATATCTTTCAACCAGAACTCCCTGATCGTACCAGGTTTTCAGCACAAATCAGTGAATTCATCTTCAATGAGATCCATTTGGCTGACGACATTACAATTCCAACAGCTTCCTCTGGGCCACTCCCTGTTTCCCTGTGGTTAGGATCCTGCCTCTTATTACTAATAAAATTCTCCTCCAATTAATTTTAATTATTTTCCTAACTTTTCTGTCTTTATCCGTCCCCCTTTTCCAGTATTCAGCTCTCTCCCTATAACTCGCTAAGTAACCCTCTCCTATTGTCTATGTAATTCTCTACCCATTATTCTCCATTGAGTTATCTCCCTATTCAAAAGTTTTACCTTGTCTATATCCTAATTCAACGCTTTTTCTTTCCCCAGTGCTCTTTAACTATTGCCCTCAACTCCCTTCCACCCACTCTAACTGTTAATACGGGACTACTGCTGCTCTGTGCTGCCACCCGTCTGGCCGGCGCTGGGATTGCAGATCCGTCCCAAGGTGCCGGAGGAGCTCAGCGGCACCCCTACATGGTCAGAAACAGTATCGCTAATTGGAAGAAGGAAGGCACAATTTTAACATGAACTAATAAAGTATTGATGCATAAATAGGAAAAGTTACGAGACGCAACAGGAAATACATACGAACATGAACATTTCTAGAATACAACATTATGTGGATATAAACCCGAACATCTCCAGTACTAACAATATTTATGCTCCAATGCACCATAATATTACATGTAAACACAATCAGCTCTAATACACAACAATATTTGTACAGACGCAAATAGCACCAACATATAACAATACATAATATATATTATACAAGTGAAACATGGGATAATGTGTATATGAAGGACTTGCACAAAGGAAGTCATTGCACTGTTGCCAAATGTGCAGAAGACACAAGTATATTTGGAACACAAGTTGGCACATTGCAGGTGTTTTCTTCGGTATGGGAATAGTGGTGGTCTTCTTGAAGAGGTTGGAGACTTCCACTTGCTGGAGGGAGATGTTGACGATGTCGGTAAATCCCTCCGCCAGTTGATCCATACAGGATCGAAGTGCACAGCAGAGACTGCATCCAGGCCAATCGTTTTCCTTAGATTAACTCTTAGGAATACATTTCTGACGTGTGCGGTCTGTCAGGGGCTGTTGGAGCAGGAGTCACTGCGCCGCTGGCATTCTGCTTGAACCACACACAGAAAGCGTTGGGCGTTACAGCGATCGATGTGTCTTTGTTCTTTGCTTTGTCCGCCATCCCGTAACGTTCTTTAGGCTTTGCCATAGGCAGCGGGAGTTTGTTTGGTCCGTATGGGCCTTTCATGTGGTCTGGTACTCCCTCTTGGCATCTCGGCTGGCCTTGCAGAGGTTTGATCTGGATTCCTGTTTAGGTCTGGCTCTTCCCACTTGAATGTTGCCGTCTGGTCTTCAGTTGGGAGTGGATTTCCCTGGTTGGGGAACACAAGGGTTAACTTCTTCAATAGTCAGTCCTCCATGCATTTGCTAAAGACGTCCGTGATGGTGATTTCAACTTATCAGATTTTATGCTGAGTGTTTTAACACGGTCCATTTTACCAAGTTTAAACAATCCCAGAGACTGTCATTCACAGCCTCAGACCAGCAATGTACTTCCTTTCGTGAATAGTTCTCCCGTTTCAGCTTCTGCTTGTAAGCTGTTTCCACATGTCGGAGAGACTAGGACCTGAGGGCACAGCGTCAGAGTAAAGGGACGACCTTGGGAACTGAGATGAGCATGAATTTCTTCATCGAAAGAATGTTTAATCTGTGGGAATAATTTCTGCAGAGGACTGTGGTGACCAGGACAATGAGTGAGTGATGATGCTGATACTTTACTGTTCTTATTTTTTTCTTAGAATGTTTGTAAATGCAGAATTTCTGTGGTGTCTAGTTTTGATGGGTTTTAGGGCCAACTTCATGACATCTAACAGACTCTGCTTCTGGAAAAAGGCTTTCAAGTGAAAAAAAATAAAATGAAAGGGGAGTGGCCAAATCTCACAGCTCAGATTTACCCTAGTTTGGTTTAGTTTGGTTTGGTGTTAGTAAGCAGCCAGTCTTTCAGACTGCTGGTAAAAGGAACAGCTACATGAAAGTAATTGTTCCATGCTGAATGTCTCTCTGACATCTCTCCTGTAAGACCCTGTGTTTGACTTTGCCTGTATTGCCCAGAAATGTTTAGGGGGATTTGTGCAGTAATTTAGAATAATTATTAATTTGAGATAGTCTGTATGGCTTTCATACAGGTTAAGCTAGTCTGTATTCTGTTATCTTTTATTTGTGTTTCATTCGGTACTCTGAAAATAAATTCTGTTTTATTTCAATCCGAGAAATATTGACCAACTCCATCACTCCTGGAATATCCACTGTACACCTGCTACAAACAATTTAGTTCGAAAAGTTAAGGTTTGGGCTACTATCTTGAAATGTTTTGAGAGGGTCTGGCCTGGTCTATAACAAATGTATTAAAAATAGAGATATATACGTGTTCCAAATTGATTAGGGAATCAAAAGTTATGGGGAGAATGCAGGAGAATAGAATTCTCTCATGTCTAAATGTCAGAATGACTTTTTGGGATGAATGGCCGAATTCTGCTCTCACACTATATGACTTAATGATCTAATATGCAATAATATTAATGTATGAACTCAAGCAGCTTCAATATTGCATCCTCATTACAAACAAGGATGGAAGAACTGGATAACTTTTTTTCATTGAATATTTCCCTGTCTTGTTTCGTTCATTAGGCTTAGTCCTTGAACTGAAGTAACAGTTCAGCTGTCAGGGTGCAGGAGCTACGGATACTGATAGTTAGATAGTTGCCGAAAATGCGCTATTTGGAGCATTCTGTGCACTGCGACCTGCTCAAGGGTTCACTTGAACCTTTTCAGGAGAGGGAATATCAAGATGAGACATAGACAGAACTTCTCCCAAAGGATCACCGACACACACCCACACTCTCGCACAAACATACACGTACATGCAGAAACACATCTACACCCACAAACGTACGTACACATACACGCAGAACACATACCTGTACACAGGAATACAGTCATAGTGAGACATAGGAACATACTGACAAACAAAAGCACACATAAACATGCACACATGCACAGATGCACAATAACACCATCGTCTGAAACGTGGGAACACATCTAAACACAGGCTACAGCAACATTCCAGCACCCTCACAACACACAGAAATGAAAACAGAGTGCAGAACGGGACACACCTACTCGCACATGTGCGTGCACACGTATACAGCCAGAAAAACAGGCAAACTGAGACACACCCATGCATGGATAAAATGCACACACATCCACACACAAAGAAATGCAGTCATGCTGCTGATTTAGAGATGCGGTTGTTGGACTGGGGTGTACTAATTTAAAAAATCACACAACATCAGGTTCTGGTACAACAAATTTATTTGGAAGCACTAGATTTCAGAGTACTGCTCCTTCACCACCTGGTGAAATTTAGCAGGCATAGTGAGAAATCGGAACAAATCTATACACGCATGCACACACGTATGCACACACAAATACAGAAAGGAACACATTATGTACATGCCAAATGCACGCATATCCACACACAGAGAAATGCAGTCATACTGAGCTATAACACAGAAAGAATCACATCTACAGCCGCACACACAGATATAAAAGAACTCAGCGTAAGAGTCATAACACACCAAAATGCAAAAATTGACAGTAATTTCTTTGGCACATACACAAGCAGATTCAAATAGTTACTGAAACACAACTACAATGAGATGTATAAGGGCGTTACTCAAACAGAGACACACCCACAGAGAGGCATAGAAAGTTCCTACTAGGGACACAGAAAGACCTTGACACACGGACAGACAGCCAGACAAAGTCTGATCAATACATTCACCTGCTTATACATGAATACAGTCAGGCAGAGACACACCCCGCACTCCAACGATAATACAATGACACTCAGAGAGACACACACATTGTGTCATAGAACCATCAAGACATGCTGAGAGTAATGCACACACACACACACACACACACACACACAAAACCACACGGTATAGGACTGATGTCACAAACAGCATACACACAGGCAAAAACATAACAGCTTCACAATGTGCAAAGTACAAACAGATTAGCCATCACACAGGCACAGTAACATACACCCACATAAGAACGCTTACCTTCTCGGGAACTCTCATACAAGACTGAATAATATATCCAAATATATAAACATCTGAATGGAAAATCACCAAAATACTTCCCAATAAGCACAAAGGGAAACTCACACATAGATGCATAAACACAGTCATGATGTTTCACATTCATGGACATATCTAATGACAAAACCTGGGGGACACACAAACGAAGTGAGATCCCCACAAAGGCAATGAAGTACACCCCCTACACAGAGACACACAGAGACCGTCACACACGGAAGTGGAGACGCATGATCACACTTCCCACACAGCCAGAGACTGAAGAAAGTAAGACGATCAAACTCCAGCAGACATCATTACGATAATGTGTCAACGTATTGTCGGCTGTATCTGTGCACTTTGAAGTTTGCAAATTCACTGCCTGGTGAAGGATCAGTGAATTAAGGGATGAAGGAGTGCTTTGAATCAATGCAAGTGGGCATGATGTAAACTGAGATAAGTGTCTATCGTTGCCTTTGTGCGAAAAAGTCACAGAGAGAGAGAGAGTCACAGAGAGACCAGGAAAGAGATAGACTGAGAAACAAAGAAGGATAGACACAGAGGGAGAAGTGAGACAGACAGACAGATAGACATTTGAGAGACAGATCGATGCGGACAGGGAGGGACAGAGAGAGAAATAGAGACACAGCAAGAAACTGAGATATGGGAGTCAGCGTGAGAGAGGAACAAAAACAGACGGGTGAGGTAGAGAGAGAAAAAGCAACATTTTTGTGTTGTAAGTAGACAGGGTGTGGACTCAATAAACTCTCTCAAAAACAAATGTGCTTCTCCAATAACCAACTCAGATGAGGTGATCACTGGTACCCAGAAGCTTTCCCTGCTGGTTGTAATAAAGTGTTTATTGTGAGCTGAACAAAGAGAGTGCAGGCACGACTGCTTCTGCCGCCCCCCCTCCTCCCCAGGAAAAATGGAGAGATACATTCTCCTTGTCGTTAACACTCCTCCAAAGGGCACTCTGTGAAGACCCAATATTCCACCTGAAGCCATTGCTCACAGCCAGACAGTCATTCAGTTCTGAAGGAAGTGAAATTTTTCTCAAGCTCAATCATTTCAAGAACCAAACCCCCTTTCCACTAATACATTTGTCTAGTTGTCCTGTTGTAAGTGCCTTAATCCTTCAGGACTAAACACTTCTTTCTGACCCTCTGCCTATTAAGGTTCTTCCTGCACCATTACCTCAAGCGGGGTGCCCACTAACTGGATCAAAACTCTTTATCCTTCTGTTTAGTTTTTCCTTCGTGCTGTGACTGATGATAGTGTGATCCACTTACCACACCGTCTGGGTAAATACCAGGATATTTATATTTTAACTCCTCAGTTTCTGTGTCGTTCTTGGGCTTCTCCACAAAAACTAGTGTCACTCCCATCTTTGTTCCTGCCAAATCATTCTCAAGAACCAACTGGATTTTTGGAACTGACCCCCTGCCATTTAGTCCCAATGTTATGTCTCCAGTCTTGAGTTGGCACTCCAACCTGATCTTACATAAGGGAACACTTAATTTCTGTCCACTTATCTCTTACGATCATTGACTGGTTAGATCCTGTCTCTCTCGAAATTTTAACTTCTTCTCCTTCTCCCCCATTCTTCCTGAATAAATTTTACCCATAGAGGCAAATTCGTTGTAGGCATCAGTACTAACTTCATATCCAGCCGCTTGCCTCGGCGGTACACTCCCCTCCATCTCTCCAGCTCTTCTTGGGGCCTCCTTTACTGCTTTCTCTTATGCCTCTGGCTTAGCCTTTTTTTAACCACATCGTTTATTGATCTTATCTTAAATAAACTCAGCATCCCCTGCAATTAACAGCGATTAGTACAGATTAAATTTTCTTCTCATCTGCTCCAAAATGGCTGATCTCATATCTTGAGATTTGATCCATTTTTACTCGACATCTCTCTCAAATAAAAACAATTATTGCATTTCCAAATTACTTCCCTCAAGCACTTGGATTTCTGTTAACCTCCCAAATGTGTACCCATTTGTCCTGCAAATCTATGAACTTTTCGAATTATATTTCTGCCATGTCTGAACAGCAAGTGTGCTCGAAACAAAGATGCAAATGTCATCTTATGACTATGACCAAAATGCACTATTCATTCCTGATACTTTCAAGAAATCTACAGCCATTGACATGGATTTCTGTCTCTGCTTTTTCTCATCATGAACAAGGTATTTACCTTGTCCCCATTCCATTTCTGATGCATAACTTTGGCTCAACATTCGTCAGGATATCAGATTTCATATGTGTGCAGATGGCATGCAATTATTGCTCTCGAATTTCTCTCTTCCCCTTCCACTGTCTCTTTGCTGTCCGCCCAATTGTCTGACATTCAGTTCCGAATAAACTGAAATGTTTCTTAAACTCAATCATTTCAAGTACCAAAACCCTTTTCCATAAATATATTTGTCTAGTTCTCCTGTTGTAAGTCCCTTAACCCTTCAGGACTAAACATTTCTTTCTGACCCACTGCCTGTTAAGGTTCTTCCTGCACCATTACCTCTAGCGGGGGTGTCCACTAACTGGACCACAACACATTATCCTTCTCTTTAGTTTTTGCTTCGTGCTGTGACTGATGATAGTGGGAATTGGTTACCACACAGTCTGGGAAAATACCAGGATTTTTCTGTTTTAACTCGTCAGTTTCTGTGTCGCTGTTGGGCTTCTCCACAAAACGGGTGTCACTCCCACCTTTGTTCCTGCCAAATCATTCCCAAGAACCAACTGGATTCTTGGAACTGACCCTCTTTCATTCACTCCGAATATTACGTCCCCAGTCTTGATTTCGCACTCCAACCCGATTTTACATAAGGGAACGCTTAATTTCTATCCATCTATCCCTACCACACTTTCAAGTAACAGATCAGCAAGAGTGTAAATTTGCTAATCTCTTACTATCAATGAGTGGTTAGGTCCTGTCTCCCTCTAAATTTTAACTTCTTCTCCTTCTCCCCCGTTCTTCCTGAAGAAACTTCACACAGAGAGGCGAATTCGTTGTCGAGGTCAGGTACTCTTTCTTTAATAACCGGCTCTGTGACAATACATGATCCACTTTTCCATAGTGGAAACACCCGAAGCCTTTCATCTCTTTTCCACACTCTTGGGCTTCTTTTTATCCTGTCGGAAATTCTTACAAGTGCAATCTAATCTTGGTTTCATAGTGTAGGATCGTTCCCTCTCCCAATGTCTATCCCTCATGGACAAAATTCTGGCCGGACGCTTGTCTTATGCACCAACATGTATTCACTTTCTTACTTCTTGAACTTTCTGTTCCTCCATGTGAACTCTTCTCATCTCTGGAAGTGAACGTTTAAACTCCTCCTGCAGAGTAGTCTCTCTTTGAGCCTCAAAGTTCCTATTTATTTTCAAAACACTCATCCATCTATCAAAATGACTATGTTTAATTCTTTCGAACTCAACATTAAGTCTGACCTGGTCGCACTTTGTGTTTCTGAACTGCAGTCTATATGCTTCTAGCAACAGTACGTGAGCACTTAAAATAGCCTGCTTGACCTCTTCACAATCTCTTAACCCCAAATCTGACATCACCAGCTCGGCCTCCCACTTTAGGCTAAACTAGCATTATCCATAAATCCTCAGAACACTCTATCTGCCTAGATATTTTTTTTCAAATGAAATAAAGACGACTTCAACATCTTCCTCAGCAAAATGTGGCAGACTTTTGCCATATTTGTACATATCACTACCTACTCTTTTAATCTCCTTCCCATTAACTTGAGTTTGCTGACTAAGTCACAACTTCTCAAGTTCAACCTCTCTCTTTTTGCTCGGCTGAGAACCTTTTCTTTCTCTCTTTTGCTTCTCTCTCTCTCTCTTTCTTTTTCTTTTCCTTCTCTGTCTTTTTGTTTATATTCCAACTTCAGTTTCCTCAATTGTAGTATATAAGTTTTTTTTCCTACCTCTATTGCACTTGTCTGTTTCTCTGATATATCGAAGTGTTTGAGTAATTACCTTATAATTTCTGCTTTACTCTTGTCCTTGGTTAAACCCAACCCTCACTTCTTTGCTAATTCGAAAAGTATGCCCTCTTTCTTTCCTTCTAAATTTTCTCGGCAAATTTGAGAATCATCTTCAAAACCCAGAATCTCTTCGCAATTGTATGAGCCATTTCCCTCACTTTTAATTTAATCGAACACAAGTCACCTAAATTATACGAATTGACTCACTTCTGCTTTATTTCCAGTTCCACGACACTAACCTGCAAGTATTTAAATGGACTGGGCTCTTTCATACCCAAAATCTATTCTAATTTGTCCAAATTTCTGTGTGGATCTGTTTCAACAAGTTTAAACTACGGACAAAAACCACCAAACTGCCACAACATAGGGTAAACACCTCTGCACATTTAGACTAACAACACAGAAGAGAATCACCCCATGCTGTAAACTGTTGAAATTCGAGTGGCAAAGAACGATCCCAGAGGTCGCTATTTAAAGTAAAATTAACAACTTTGTTCTTTAAGTCTAACAAAGTATTAAAACCAACAGCTATTTACAACTCCTTTCTCTTAAATATGACTCCTAGCTCTCACTCTACAATAACATACTGACAAAAAATCCTAATTAAAATTTACAAAACAAAATCGTATTTCAAACCCAGTCAGCTTTGCTGCATCTCCTTCATAGATTTTCCTCTGCAGATTCTCTCCAAGTCAGACTCGATGTTCTTCTGTGCAAACACTCTCCCCAGACAGATACCTTTCAGAGATCTCTTGAGCAAGCAGTCTCCGAGGCAGTTCTCTCTCAACTGTTCAAAGATGTCTGGTTCTATACCGCAAAATATCAGATTATTTCATTGGTTTCAATATTATCAAAATGCTAATTTCAAAATTGATTGGGGTTTGGTATCTTGGGGCATAATTTAAACCTATTGGCCAAATTTGAATTTGTTTTTTTTCTCATGGCAACCATGCTACTCTATTTATGTCGACCATGGATGACACTGTTGCCTTGTTGAGAACACTTTGTGCTGTGTCAGGCAGTTTTGCGAGCTTTTCAACTCTCTTAAAAGTACAGTACATCTCCACCTTCAGAACACCTTCTACCATCAAGCCAATTTTGGATCCAGTTGGGTAGCTCTCCCGAATCCCATGAGGTTTAAACTAACCCAATAATCTACACATGGAATACCTTGTCAAAGTTCTTGCTAAAGTCCATGTAGACAATGACTATCGCACTGCCCTGATCTACCTTTTGGTTACCACTTTTAAAAAACTGCATCAATCAGAATTTTGTTTAGACCAGAATTGGAGACTTGTGTGCAATTCTGGTCACTGCACCAGAGGTTGGATGTGATCGAACTGGAGGGAATGCAATGGAGATTCGCCTGGAACGTTGCTGGGGATGTTGCCAAACAGATGTGGAGTAGGTGTCTCTTAAACCCCGGCAGCTTTTTTCAGAGCAAAAATCGGGGCAAATAATACTGTGAGGGCCTTGAGCAGTGCAGATAAAAAGTAATTGCTTCTCATTTGTCGAAGGGCCAATTACAAGACTTTTAAGCTGAAAGACTTAGGGGAGACATGAGGAAAACCCTTCTCACCGTGAGGATGGAAGATATCTGCTGTACACTAACTGGGCGGAGAGTTGAGACGGGAAACCTCACAACATTTAAACTATACTTGATGAGCACTTGAAATGTCGTAACATTCAAGGCTCTGAGCCAAATGCTGGAAAATGGGACGGATATCGATTCAGTACAATTTTGTTGGGAGAAACCATGATGGGTTGCCCAGCTTCTTGTGCTCTATGTGAGACTGTCTTTCTCCAAGTCTGATGGGAAGGTTCTGAATTCGTCTCTTTTCTCGTATTTGTTTGAGTATCAGTTCCAGTTCTTGTTGTGATCAGGTTCAGCTTCAGGTTTTGCATTACAGTGCTGGTTAACAGATACAAGTTCCCAAAGTGTGTTGAAAACCTGAATGAACAAGAACAGCAGTGGGATAACAGCGTGCAGTAGAACAGTTCTCAAAGAGTTCTGCAACATGAGATACTGAATGATTTAATAACCTCAGCAAAATGAAGAGCTTCAAGAAAAAGAACATCAGAAGATATTTCGATATTTATGGCATTGATAGGAGGTAAAATAATAGAAGTATTGTTGTTTGAAGGCAAGTTGAAATTAACTTTGATGCTTAAGAGGCTCAGATTAATCCAGTCTTTGGGGTATTCAATTATATAGGAAAATCGCAATGATATCACATCAATAAAATAAACCTGCTGTCATAATTTGTTTGTTCAAAATGATGTAAAAATATTTGAAGATATAAGGAGTTTCCCAGTGGAGATGCCATGCAGTATAAAAAGAAAATCACTGGCACTGTGTCAGTTCAAATTACGAGAGATTTCACCCGTTCTGACAGATTTCCTACAGTAGAGAGAGATTGTTTCACTAACAACAAAATGCATCTTCCAATACAGATGGTCGCCAAAGTATACTACACCATCCTTGCTGTTGCAGGTGTTCCCCGTAAGTCATGTAATAACTTAAGTTATATATTTCCCTGCATGAAATCAGACTTATTTTCAATATATGATACTTAATCATTTTATTTCCATTTAGCAAGGCAAATACTGATGCCAGATGCCAATATTCTCACTTACTGAGTTTAAAGAAAGTAGTTGTTTGATTTGGAGGCTCCTCAGTAATGTGCAGTACTGTCTGTTTCTCTCTACTGTGCAGAATGGGTTAGCCCTGAGGCCACTTTGATGGGGTTTGGCTGAGCACCGATCTGGCTGGTCTTGAAAGTGTTTACCAAGATTACACTTTCTTGTGGGATTTCAAAGCCTGCTATTGGTCAGATGGGGTTTGTAGCAAACCACCTGTTAGTGATACCTGGTGTTTCCCATTCCGTGATGTGAAGGGATTGTGTTGGTGGGTCTTGCTCAGGCAGCTTGGTCCAAATGGGAGCCCACATACAACAGGTGGACAACGGCTGAGTTGAGCAAATCATGACAAAGTGAGAAGTGAATGTCAGCACGGATAGCTATGATCTTCTTGTCTGTTTAGTTCAGTCAGTGGATGCGTGGGGGCATGATATTTGTGAGGATGGATCCACTGGGACGGGTGTTGAGTGCAACATTCCAATTCTGATGTGCAACATTGAATTATTTGATTGTCAAAACGAAGAGTGAGTAGTGCCATTTGTAGAATATTGGACAGTGCTGTGGTGTACAGTTCATTAGGACAAACAAAGAGATTTGGACTACAGTGATAGCAACTCTTAGACAGAGGATGAACCACCTTTGTCCACCAGGATTACATGAGATTACTTACAGTGTGGAAACAGGCCCTTCAGCCCAACAAGACCACAGCGAGCCGCCACACATACAGATCCATTCTCCTCCATTTACCCCTTCACCTAAGACTATGAGCAAATTGGCATGGCCAATACACCTCGCCTGCACTGTTTTGGATTGTGGGAGGAAGCAAGAACCCAAGGAAACCCACACAGACACGGGGAGAAAATGCAAACTGCACACAGAGAGTCGCCTGAGGTAGGAATTGAACCCGGGTCTCTGGCGCTGTGCAGCAGCAGTGCTAACCGTTGTGCCACCGTGCCGCCCATAAATGCTTCCCAATTGCCCTTTTTTGCTGTTACACTTTGATATTCCTGGAACAGTACTGGTCAATGTGAAGGGGCTCTCATGCGCTTTTGGTTGGGATTGCTATTTAGCCTTGAGTGACTGGTTCGGATAGGTATTATTATTATGATTATTGTTATGTCGATGGTACTGACAGATGTATCTGCTGGATATATTTTAAAACTGATTCACCGTGAGGCCGTCGTGTTACACCATGGAGTGCAGTGCACCAACAACTTTGTGAAATCTCTGTTCTTCTACCTGGTCCACGGGGCTCTGAACGGTGTACACTGGGTGGTTAACCAGGATTTTTCGCTGACAAAAGACAAGTTGGTTTGAGGTGACGGATGTGTGGTTTAGGATATTTGATATTGTTGTGTGTCTTCAAGGGTCCAATCTGGATCAACGACATCCGGCCAAACGGACTGATAGTTAGCCTTGCTGTTGGGATCTTCAGTTGATCTGATGTTCAGGACTCAGGTACTCGGGGAGTTGGATGATATATTTGGGTCACCAGTTGATTCATGTCCATCAGTATCACACGGCTAAAATAATATAAATTATTATGCGTGTTGTTGACTTCTTTGATTGTTAAAAAGGTTTACTGCCTGTTGATTCTGGGTTTCATGATGTTGTTCGCCAGAAAGCATGTGACCTCAATGAACTGTGTGTCACACGGGATGTCTGTCCAGACAGTGATTGTGGTTTACAGGTGGAGTAGTTTATTGGAGATCACATTCAGATGCTGAGTAAACCCAACGTGTTTTGTGGCTTTTTATGGAATGGAAATTGAATTGGGAGTGAGTTAGTATTGAAGGGACTTGTAATCGCCAGCTCGCTCTTGGAAGTTGATAAATGTTTGCAGTATTAATAATAGTGAGCTGTTCATTCCGACAGCACATTGTAAATCTCAGGACTTCTGCATCAACACTGCCGGCTGGGATATATCTGGCACAGCCGAGAGTGTAGTGTTGGAAAAGGACAGCAGGTCAGTCATTATCCGAGAAGAAGGAGAATCGATGTTTCGGGGGTATGCCATTCATCAGGAAGAAAGCTTGTGGGTCGGGGCTGAGAGATTAGGGGGAGGAGGTGGGGTTTGGGGACAGGTAGCTGGAAATGGGTAGGCAGATTAAGATGATGGAGAAGTTGATAGGTCGGGGAGAGTGATGGATAAGTCTGGTGGGTTGTGCCAAGTTGGAGGCTTGGGACTGGGATAACGTGTTGGGGGGAAGGGAATTGAGGAAGCTGTTGAAACCGCATTTGGCCCGTGTCGTTGCACGGTCCCAAGGTGGATTGTGAGGTGTTCCTCCTCCAGGCATCAAGTGGTACCCATTCGGTGGTTGAGGAGGCGCAGGACCTGTATGTTCTTGATGGAGTGGGAGGGGGCATTGAAATGTTGATCCACGGGGCAGTAGTGGGTGGGGGTTTCCCAGAGATGATCTCTGAAATGATCCGCAAGAAGGCGTCTGTCTGTCCAATGTAGAGGAGACCACACCGGGTGAGACGGAAAGGGTAGATTACATTGGAAGAGGTGCAGATAAATTTCAGACAGATATGGAAGGAGCCCTTGCGACCTTCGATGGAGGTGAGCGGAATGGTGTGTGCGCAGGTTTTGCACTTCCTGCGGTGACTTAAAAAATTACCTGGAGTGGGCTGTGGCCTGGTGGGGGTTTTGGAACTGATGAGGGAGTCGCTGAGAGAATGGTCTTTTCGGAACACTGTGGGGGGGGTGCTGGTGGGGAGTGAAATATATCTCTGGTGGTGGGGTCCGTTTGGAGGTGGTGGAAATGAAGGAAGATGATGTGATTTATGTGGAGGTTGGTGGTCTGCAAAGTGAGGACCCGGAGGTTCTGTCCTTGTTGTGTTGGTAAGGGTGGGGTTCAAGAGCCATGTTGCGTGATGTGAAGGAAATGCTTTGGAGGGCGTCGTCAAGCACGTGGTATGGGAAGTTGCAATCGTGAAATAAGGAGGCCATCTGGGACTTTCTGTGGTGGAATTGGTAATCCTGGGTACAGGTGCATTGGAGGCAAATGATTTGGGAATAAAGGATGACATTTTTACAGGAGGTGGGGGTGGGAGGAGTTGTAGTTTAGGTGGCACACTCTTTTTTTTATCAGGGAAGTGACACAGTGGATCAAACTCTTTGATGCAATAAGATTCTGTTTCTTCTATCCCAAAACAGTTCACCCAAGGATGATCAAGGATAGTCAGCATGGTTTAATGTGATCAAGGATAGTCAGCATGGTTTTGTGAAGGGCACGTCGTGCCTCACAAACCTTAGAGGGTTCTTTGTGAAGGGGACCAAGGAAGTGGACGAGGGTAAAGCAGTAGATGTAGTGTATAGGGATTTTAGCAAGGTGTTCGATAAGGTACCCCATGGTAGGCTACTACAAAAATTACGGAGGTATGGCATTCAGGGTACATTAGAGGTTTGGATTAGGAATTGGTTGGCTGGAAGGAGACAGAGGGTTGTAGTTGATGGTAAAGGTTCATCTTGGAGTGCAGTTACTAGCGGTGTTCCACAAGGATCTGTTTTGGGACCATTGCTGTTTGTCATTTTATATAAATGACCTGGAGGAGGGGCTTGAAGGCTGGGTGAGCAAGTGTGCGGATGATACGAAAGTCGGTGGAGTTGTGGACAGCGAAGAAGGATGTGGCAAGTTACAGCAGAATATGTATAAGTTGCAGAGCTGGGCAGAAAGGTGGCAAATGGAGTTCAATGTAGCTAAGTGTGAAGTCATTCACTTCGGTAGGAGTAACAAGAAGATGGATTACTGGGCTAATGGTAGGCTACTTGGTAGTGTGGATGAGCAGAGGGATCTTGGTGTCCATGTACACAGATCTCTGAAAGTTGCCACCCAGGTAAATAGTGCTGTGAAGAAGGCATATGGCGTACTGGGCTTTATTGGTAGAGGAATTGAGTTCTAGAGTCCTGAGGTCATGTTGCAGTTGTATAAGACTCTGGTGCGGCCGCATCTGGAGTATTGTGTGCAGTTTTGGTCGCCATACTATAGGAAGGATATGGAGGCACTGGAACGGGTGCAGAGGAGGTTTACCAGGATGTTGCCTGGTATGGTAGGAAGATCGCATGAGGAAAGGCTGAGGCACTTGGGGCTGTTCTCGTTGGAGAAAAGAAGGCTTGGGGAGATTTGATGGAGGTGTACAAGATGATTAGGGGTTTAGATAGGGTTAACAGTGAGAACTTTTTCCGCTAATGGAGTCAGATGTTACCAGGGGACACAGCTTTAAATGAAGGGAAGGTTGGTATAGGACAGATGTTAGGGTAGATTCTTTACTCAGCGGGTTAAGTTCATGGAATGCCCTGCCAGTAGCAGTGGTGGACTCTCCCTCTTTATGGTCATTTAAGCGAGCATTGGAAAAGCATATGGAGGTTATTAGGCTAGTGTAGGTTAGGTAGGCTTCGGTCTACGCAGCATCGAGGGCCGAAGGGCCTGTACTACGCTGTATTTTTCTATGTTCTATGTTCTATGTTCTAAGGGAAAATGTTATTGTTGGAGCGGTGTGTCAGAAAATAGCAAACAAATTTGATATGCTATCCGAGAGGACTGGGGGATTCAGAGAACATGACTGCCATAGTGACAGAGGTAAGTGTGATACAGAAAACTGAGGCAACAACAATGACTACAAAAAAGAAACTGGAAAAAGGGTCAACAGGTCTGGCAGCATATGTGGAGAGAAATCAGAGTTAATGTTTCAGATCCGGTAACTGCAGCTGAAAGTTTTACTGTGAATTCTCACCACTGATGTGACCAGACCTACTGACATTTTCCATAAATTTATATTTATGTTTCTAATTTCTAGCATCTGCAGTATTTTCAGGTTTTTATTTAGAAGACAGGGTGTTCTAGAGCACAAGCATTCTGTCTCGGAGTTTTTTTAAAATATTTCCCTTGAAGTTCAGTCTTTGCTTCCACGGAGGATCCTCCTCGTTGATGTCGGGTGCTGCGTGATCCAGAGCTCTGCAGGATAGATACATTTAATCTTTGAATTGCTGAGCACTGGACTGGGACAATGGAGAGCGTACGG